>NW_021627858.1:0-88476 GCF_004785775.1 Grammomys surdaster
GGAAGGAAGGAAGGAAGGAAGGAAGGAAGGAAGGAAGGAAGGAAGGAAGGAAGGACAGACAGCTCTGGTCACTGGAAATCAGACGAACTTCTCAGACTTCAAGCTATGCCCCTTCTCCCTGTGCTAATTTTAATCTGTGTCCTATTGTAATAATAATAATAATGAGAAGAAAAAGAAGAGATGATGATGATGATGATGTAAATAAATCACAAAACAAGTACAACATATTTTTCTGAGTCCTTTGAGTCTAGTGAAACATTGAGATTTGGGGTAGTCTTCAGGATCAAAATCTCCTGGGGAGCTGGCATAGGCATCATATTCATGCTGGGTGTCTTGTTTTTACTGTGAGTAATAAAATTACTTGGTTCTGATCCAGCATCTCATTCCTCCACTCAGCCATGAAAATTCTCATGCCCTGTAAAGTTTATGATATCCCCAAATAACCCTGCTATTCCTCCAGTACTTTAATAGCTTCATGTTGAAATGTGTACTCTTAATCCATCTGGAGTTTATCCCTCTGCATTTTGGAAGATTAGCAAGCTACTTAAACCAATTATTATAGTATTCAACTAATTTACATTTCTTAGTTTCTCTCTGTCTCTCTCTCTGTCTCTCTCTCTGTCTCTCTCTCTCTCTCTCTCCCCCCCCCCGTGTGTGTGTGTGTGTGTGTGTGTGTGTGAGAGAGAGAGAGAGAGAGAGAGAGAGACCTCATTTGTTTTTATTTTCTTGTTTGTTTTTTTAAGACAGTATCTCACTTTCAAGCTGTTCTCAAAAGCACACCGGCCTCAGTCTCCCTATGGCTAACTAATGTCTCTTGACTTAGGTTTGAATCAAAAAACTTAAGAATTACATAAAAACAAAGAATTACATAAACAGTCATGAACAGAATTATGTCAATCACTTCTGTCCTTGCCTACAAAACTTCTTTATCTTCTTTGTTCCCCAGTCGAATGTTCACTCCCCACCTTTTCTATAAAGGAGCAATGTCATCAGAAAGAACCGAGAGACTTTTCTCTATGTAAGTTACATTGATTTAAGTGTTCATCAAAGTGAGGGTTAAGTTAAAGAGAAGTTGGATTAAAAGACAATCCATGTAGCATATTCTATTGCAGAATTTGGTGCTAGAAAAGGGCCTTCGTGTGAGGAAAGTAGGGAAACTGCAAAATACCTAGCACAGTCAGATGAAATTTATTCTGCAGTTCTGAAGAACAGGAGCTTTTTTTTTTTAATGTTATATGACAATTATTAAACAGGTCATTCACAATTGTTTGCACCTATGCCTACTGACCCCTTGTCTCAGGGTGAAGGTCGAAACTTAGAGTGTTTAGTGAATGTTGTTATCTGTTTCTGTCAAAGAAATGGAGTTTGAAAGAGACAGAGAGATAAACTGTTAACAGTTTGCTAGTTTGCAGGTATAGCAGGAGCAAAAAGGAAAGAAAACTCAATGTTTTTAGTTCCAAACAGTAAGTTAAATTAACACTTAGGACTCCATCATTGATAACAGGAAAGGTATAGGATTACCTCCTAAATATGTCAACCTTGAAATATAGAGACAAAAGGAGAAGACAATTAGCAGACTCAAAAGCTGCAATTAAGAAAAAACTTTGGGAGGATACTATTTGCAAAAATAATCAACTACATATCTTTGTGCTGAATTATTTGTAATACCAAAACCATTGCAAGAGTTAACTTTACCTGCTTTTGAACTGCCTGTTAGGAAAAGTATGCCTAGGCCACTATAGTTATTTGAAAAAGAAGTATGTGACAAAAGATTGTATAGTTCCTAAAGAACCCTATGATTGTAGTGGGCAAAGAAGACCCTTCAAGAAGAGGAAGGCAATGGTGCAATGTAGTCTAAGAGGACCACAAAGAGCAACAAAGAACTACTTTTTGCCTAAAAGCAAATTAAAGTCAAAGAAATGTCCTCACTTCAGAGCAGAGGACATTTTCAAAATGCCTGCTCAAGAGGTATGGCTACGTCAGATGTGAGCCTTCCCTGTTTCCTTTATTATCTTTACTAGATGGCAGTTATTGTTAAGATAAACAAACAAACAGGACAACAATAACAATAAACCCAATCCCTCTGTGGTCACTCTTGTAGGTCGGCAGCAGGTGGAGGCCAGTGGCAATAGCCACTGAAAGCTGTGTCTGGGCAAGGGCCCCTGTTCCTCAAGGAACCATCTCCAGAGCTGATACAATCACTCTTGACTCACAGGCCCCCACTTAGAGTTAGTGTTGAGTAACAGGATGGGATTTGGGACTGGCTTCCATGAAAAAGGAAGGAATCATTATATTCTAAGTGTGGTAAGATATTTAATAACGAAACACTCTATTATAGTCTATGAATGGCCATTGGCTAAATGTTCATTGAATCTTTCCACCCCATCTTGGCACCTGGCTGAATTCTGTTCTCCAGCTTCCTTGAAGGTAGGCAAATATTAACCAATGGAATATGGATAAAAATGGTTACGTAGCTTTACCTGTCTCTCAGAACATCAGAGGAACTCTTTCCTGTTTCCATTAGAGATTGCTGTTCTGGGTCTAGCAATCTTGCAAGACAGAGTTTAAAGGTGGTGAGTTTCTGTTTGCCAGAGTCTCTCATTGATGGCATAGAAAATGTCCTCCCAACCATATCCAACTGCCCACTGAACTTCATTCACAAAAGCTAAAAAGAAATGGTTGATTTAGTCACTGGAAATATCTATCACTGTAGCTATGTTTTACCATATGTTCAATGTGTAGTTAGGACTTTTTCAGATGTGAATGTTGTTTTAAGGCTACTCTTGGGTAAGTGGGTCATTCTTTCACTATTAATTTGAAGTATCATCAGAATATCATGGTAATAGTCCTAGTTGGTTTCTGACTGTCTCTCTGTCTCCCCCTCTCCCTATGTGTTTCTTTGTCTCTGTGACTCTGTGACTCTGTGACTCTGTGTCTCTGTCTCTGTCTCTCTCTTTCTCTCTCTCTGTGTGTGTGTGTGTGTGTGTGTTTGTGTGTTTGTGTACGTGCACTCACATGGGTGCATGGCCATCTCTTTATCCCATGGGTAATCATAGCTCTGTATTTCATTTAGAAAGGCAGTATCCTGGCTAACCCATTAGATTAGTTACACGTTCATGTGACAAAGTGTCTGATGGAAGCACCTTAAAGCAGCTGAGGATTCGGCATGTGGTTTGAATATACAGTCCACCATTGTTGGGAAGCACAGAAGCAATGTTCACCAGTAGGCTTTTCTCTTTTCACTTCCTCTACAGTGCCAGTCATGGGCTCAGCTGCCCACACTCAGAATGAGCCATTTGTCCTCATTTAAATCTCTCTGGAAATCCCCCCCCTAGATGCACTCATAAGTGTCTTCTCATGGTGAGAAATCCTTTGAAGTTCGTGATGAAAATTAAACTTCCATATCCATACATCTTTTTTTTTACATATATACACTCCCTATGTACACAAATGCCTTTTTGTGAGTAAATTTTAAAATCCACTTGCAAAATTTTATTTTTAAAATTATGCTGATATGTAACTCTTAGTTATTATTAGAGATTATTAATAACCTGGGGAGTAAATGCATTTCAAATGTGTTCTGTAATTAATTGCATAAAAACTGAGCCTTCTGTGAAAAATTATAGAATGGAGGAACAAATAATATGTGTGAAAACACGTTCAGTAGCTGAAGTATGATGTCATTCATCCTGCAGAAATCAAGTAGCCGTAAGCTAGACACTGGAATGTTGTTTGTCCTTGGAACATGTGTTTCTCTTCATGAGTAAACTTGTTTTGAAAGAAAGTCGTTCTCCATGTTGTTTTCCAGATAAAATTAAAAAGATGTTTTTCAGTGAAGACAGCCAAAACTTAGAGGGTCAGTGAGGGGATGCGGGTTATTTGTATTTATTTTTAAACTAAACATGGTATGAATATTCCACAGAGAGTTTCACTCTGTCGTGGACAGAAGTTCACAGCCTCACGCATGCTAGCAAACAACCATCTTAGGTCATCTCCAAAGTAAGTGTGAAATAAAGATAATTTCTTTTGTTTTTATTGTATCATAGGTATCACCCATGATAAAGGACAGGTACTCAGTCCTGTCTTAGTTAGAGTTTCTGTTCCTTCGATAAAACACCATGACCATACATAAGTTGTGGTGGGGTCAGTGTACTTCATCTTACAGCTTGCAGTCCATCGTCTAAAGAAGTCATGGAAGGAACTCAAGGGAGGAACCTGGAGGCGGGAACTGAAACAAAAGCCATGGTGGAATGCTGCTTGCTGGCTTGTACCCCATGGCTTTCTCATGGTTTCCTGGACCACCTGTTCAAGGGTGACACTGCCCCCAGTGAGCTATGTCCTTTCTCAGTCAAGAAAACACACTACAGGCTTGCCCACAGGTCAATCTGTTGGGGCATTTTCTCATCTAAGGTTCCCTCTTCCCAAAAGACTGTCAAGTTGACTTAAAACTAAGTAGCACAAGCTTGTTAACCCCTAAACTCTCAAGCACTGTCGTCTCATGATCAGTATACCTAGAATATACTTTCTCTGGTGCTGGACTTAGGTTCTGCATTTGATAGCTATGACTCCCTAAGCCTTGAAGGCCTCTCTATTCAACTGTTAATTGGTTATTCCTATTCCACTTATCGCCTGTTTATGTATTTCCAACACCTTCCTCCAGAAACTTTGTGAGTACAAAGAATATGTTTTCTTTTTCGCTGTAGCCCACTTTTAAAGAGTGTTTTGTATATAATACGTACTCAGTTAAACACATTTTTTTTCTTATTGACAAATGTTTGCATTCTATCAGTTGGGATTGAAGGTGCTGCTAAGAATTAGGAGCTATTAAAATAAACCAATGAGAGAGAAGGTAGATTGGAGCTAGATAACAGCTGTGGAAGAGAAAAATAGAAGAGTAAGTGATGGCATGAAGGATTGCTGGGGAAAGTTAGTCCTGCAGGGAGCACCCAGTTGCATGCTGAGTAAGAGGAAGAAGACAGAAGCCTGCAGCATGGTGACCCATCCACATCAGGAAAGCATTTGAAGTTTGCTATCAATAAAACGGAAGTGGTCAGGATGACCACCTGTTTTCCTTTCTATAAGCCACGTCGTTTTGGTTATTTATTTTGTGTTCTTGATCTTTTTTATTCTTAGTCTGTAGAAGTTTTTATGCTGAAAGACTTAACCCTTAGCTTACCATGAATCACTTTCGACTCACCTGGGCTTAGTTCTTTTTGTTTTTTATAAAAAAAAAAGATGTTTAATTTTTGTCATGTGGTATATGAGTTTAATTTTTTCACACTTAGTTGGTTGTTCTTGGTGTATAGAAAAGCTTTGCAGTTCTGCAGATGCATGGTTTTCTCACTGTTTGCACAGCTCTCACTTTTTAATATTTACTCAGTTATTAATGCTATATTTGTGTTTATTTTATTGGTTATTTTACTTATTTACATTTCAAATGTTGCCCTCCTTCCTGGATTCCCCTCTGCGAACCCCCTACCCATCCCTCCTGCCCCCTGCTTCTATGAGGGTGCTCCCCCGCCCACCCATTCACTTCTGCCTCATCACCATTGCATTCCTCTACACTAGGGCATCAAGCCTCCACAGTACCAAGGGCCTCCCCTCCCATTGATATGCGATAAGGCCATCCTCTGCTATATATGCAGCTGGAGCCATGGGTCCCCGCATGTGTACTCTGGTTGGTGGTTTAGTCCCTGGGAGCTCTGGGGGATTCAGTTGGTTGATATCGTTGTTCTTCCCAAAGGGTTGCAATCCCCTTCAGCTCCTTCAGTCCTTCCCCTAACTCTTCCATTGGGGTCCCCTGGCTCAGTCCAATGGTTGGCTGACAGAGCATCCTTGTCTGTATTGGTCAGTCTCTGGCAGAGCTTCTCAGGGGACAGCAATACCAGGCTCTTGTCTGGTATCTGCAGATGGGATGGATCCCTAGGTGGGACAGTTTCTGGATTTTTTTCTTCAGTTTCTGCTCCAGTTTTTGTCCCTGCATTTCCTTTAGACAAAAACAATTCTGGGTTAAAATGTTTGAGATGGGTGGATGGCCCCATTCCTCAACTGGGGGCCATGCCTATCCACTGGTTATGTTAAGATTAAGAATTATATCATCTAAAGCATTAATGATATTACAAAAACATTTCTCATTTAAAAAATTCTTTTCACTGCTTGATCCAATTTTTATTACATATATAATTATCTAAGAATATATATAATTTCTAAAAATTTTGTAGAAAAACTGAAGAAACTCTAAGTTTCTTTAGTACATTTGGATCACTCTGTAATTTTTCTTTATTATGTTTAGATTATTATATAAAATCAATTTTTATTTTCTTAAAATATAACTTCATTAATTATGTATATTTTATCTAAATGCAAGCAATGAAAGATTTAAATTACCTATGAAGTTTCTCAACTTGTTTATTTTTATTTGTTTTCAAATAAATCTTTTTGTATTTGTCGACTTTAATGTTTTGTCATACAATATATTTTGATCTTAATCTTTCCTGTTCTCCAGCTCTCTCAAGCTTTGCTGATCTTCCTTATCAACTCAACTTCATATTCTTTCTCTCTTAAAAAATAAAAATTAAAAAAGCAGACAAATAAACAAAATAAAAGCAACTAAGCAAACAAACTAACAAAAATATCCAAACAAAACAAAAAAACACACAAAATATATGGAGACGATTTTATGTTGGCCAACTACTCCTGGGCATGGGGCCTGCCTAGGAATGTGGTTGATATACCTAGTGACACCCCATTGGGGAAAATTGATTTCCCTTTCCTAGCAAATATTTTCCTGCAATTAGGGATGGCACTTTGTGTCCACTTCCTTTCTTTAGTGCTACAGACTCCTCTGGTTTGAACCTGTGTAGGTCATATGCATGCTGTCAACAGTCTCTGTATGCATATGTGCATCAGCACTGTTGCGTCGGGAAGATGCTGTTTCCTTGGAGTTAACCATCATCTGTGTCTCTTACAACTTTTCAGTCTCCTCCTTTGAATAGATCTCTGAGCTTTGAAGGTGGGGCTTTTAGGGCTGAGTTCCACGGGACACTGTTCAGTGGGTGAGTCTCTGTTTTGCTCTTAGAAACAGCTTCAATGATGAGGGCTGAATACGGCAAGGCTCCATGGGTACAGCAATATGTCATTAGGAGTAATTTCATTTCTATGCTTCTTTAGCAGAATGATGATAGTAGGTTTTACTCTGTGCCTATGGCCCATCTTGTCTCAGGTTCTTGACCACTTTGGCAGTGGACTCTTAGTTTTTCATCGTTATCCTTTACGTTTTTCTAGATTAATTAATAGTTTTCTTAGGTGAAGTATTCGTTGTTTTCTTTGCCAACCTCTTTAGCAATAACTCACAAGTTCTGATTCATTTAGGCTTCTAAGCTAGTAATTCTTTCACTTTATACTCTTTATATTTCATTTTTAAATTTCTTTCTATGTTCCTTTGCTTGTACATCATGAGTGCATTTGGAAATTAGTCTTTAGGTTTTTAAACTATGTATTATCTTAAAATCTAATCTAAATTCAGTTTGATGTATTTGCCTCAGAAATATCTCACGAGATTTTCTCATGTGTTCATTTGTGTCAAATAGTTTGAAATTTTTATCTGCTAATCTGATTTTATCATTACTGCTTTATAAAGTCAGTATTAATATAGACTTACATAACTGCTAAATTTCTATCAAGTTTTCTTAGTCTTCAGCCTTCATTCTGTAGTTTTCTTATGGCTTTGGCTTTGAGTATAGTGACAGTCTGTTAGTGTGAAGTCCTTTTATTTTGATCTTTCAGAGCATCGCCCATATTTTAATGCCACTCAACACAACACTCTTATCCATCACTATGAGTGTTTCTTTTTTCTGACTTTCTTTCTTTCCATTGAGAAATAGTCCATTGATCACATAGCCATTTTTTTCTACTAGGACCCTCTGCATCTACAGTGATTATCTCATAAAATTCAGTAACCCTGCCGCCTAATAGAGACTATACTTACAGTTGTGATTTTATGTACTGCACTGATACTCAGTTGCTTTAGAATAAAGATCATCAGACTTCCTGTGAGGAATGAGATTTTAAGAATTCTAGAGATTTCAAGACAGAAGATCTTGGCAACTCCTTGATGTTGTTACTAGAGTCCAAAAGTGACAAGAGACAATACGTAGATGGGTGAGTGCAAAGAGCTTCTGTTATCTTGACCAAAGCAGGTGAAGGCCTGGATTTGTCTTTAGTTCATGTCTATCGAGGTCTTCTCTAGTTAGTATCTTCTTTGTGCCTTTGATAAATAATGATTAAATTAATATAGTTTTTCTTCCTCTGCAGTTACTTTCTTCCATAACAAATGTGAGGTGGTGCTATTCTTCAATTTTTAAGTTCCCAGGACAACCAGGGCCATACAGAGAAACCTTGTTTTGAAAACTGTGCACACTTGCAAGAAAGAGAGAGAGAGAGAGAGAGAGAGAGAGAGAGAGAGAGAGAGAGAGACAGAGACAGAGAGAGAGAGAGAGAGACAGAGAGAGACAGAGACAGAGAGACAGACAGAGAGAGAGACAGAGAAAGACGGAGAGAGACAGAGAGAGAGGCAGTGACAGACAGAGACAGACACAGAGAGACAGACACAGAGACAGACAGAGACTGAGAGACAGAGACAGGGACAGAGACACAGAAGATTGAGACTACTCTAAGGGGCAGGTGCTTCACTCCTGAGGGTCAGGTCTGAGGGAAGCAGTCAGCTGTAGTCAGTGGTGGAGTTGTGTTGCACTTGAGTGAAAACCCAGGGAAGCCAGTGGGTGTGACAGATGAAAGAAGACCTTTAGTGCTATTCTGGGTGCTTGAAAATCAGTTCACAAGAAACTGAGAAACCAAATTTAAAATAAAAGATTTGAAAAAGAAGAATGCTATGTAAAGAATGTAAGACAGCCACCTTGCCAAGTGTCCTCAGCCTTCCTGTCTTTCCAGTAACCAACCTTTCTTAAAATGTTCTAGGTCAAAATTTTCCCATGATATTTCAAATCAACAGATAATTTGTGGAAGGTTAAAGTTACACTTAACTGTCATGAGGGAAAAATACACATACACAGGGCAAAAAACAACTCCAAAAATAATGTTTTTGCTTTTCTTAGGAAAGAACACTGCACCTTGGAGGCCTTTCATGAGCTTCCAAAATGCTCTCAAATTACTAAAAGGAAAAAATAGTTTATTATCAGGTTTACATTTTAAGTATTATTTAATTTAATGAATTATATTAATAAAAGAAATAAATGGTTCAATTCACAAAAAAGTAAATATGCCATTATACAACCCTCTTAGTTTTTTTTAAAAACAGCACTAATTATGATAATGGATAGAACAGTGTTCATTTATAACTAGCAAGATAAGTAGGTAAACATCACAGAAACCATCACAAATATATATGTATCGCACTTCTTTGCCTACCTTAAGGCTTTCATCTGCTTAAGCCTCAGGATATGCTCTTTTATAGTTCTATGAAGAACTAAAGGCACCATAGGATGTAATTAGCAAAATGCGTGACAGAAAATACTATAAGAAAAAATGTATTTTCCCAGACACTATCAGCAAGAATAATAATAATGGAGAATATACATAAAACATGTAATTAACAATTTTTATGTGAGGACATAGTTTAATTCTGATTCAAACAAGATGAGTTGACAAATTAAATAGTTTTAAAAGATAACTAGAAGGAAATATGTATTAATTAGGTATTTGATAGTCTTAAGGAAGTGTTATATTTTTTAGGCAAGACAATAATATGGTGTTTTAAAACCTTCTTAACCATAAAAAGCCATGCACTGAAGAATTGAATAAAATCATGCAGTATCGTAGGCTTATTTTATGCTAATAGAGTGAGTAAGAGCTTTGAGAACTAAGGAATAATAGGAACCCCTGTGACCCTGATCATGGCTAATGGTGATGGAGACTTGTCACACCATTCCTTCTTGTCTCTTTTATATTTGAAATACTATGATAGAAAGTAGTGCAGACCATCACTGGAGGCAATCAAGAATAGGGAAAAAAAAGCTTTAAAGGAAAATGTAAAAACTTTATTTTCCAGGATGTCACAGTAAAGTTCTATTGGGCTATTTTTGTATTCTTATTCAGTCTCATTCACATGGGAGTGCATTCAGAAGTCCCACGGTATAAACCTTTATGGTATTGCTATATTCAGATTGCAAAGGTCATTTTCTCATCGGACCAAATTGAAAGGAAAATCCTTAGAAACTGAGAATGTTAAACACACAGGGTTGACTCTTCAAAGAGAACAAACCATAACCCATTTTCCCCAAGTAGGCTGACAACAGATATGGATAATAACCTGGTAACCTTATACTATCCCTGTAGTCAGGTCACTCTGGCTCTCTCAGACACTTATCATGAACTTGTCTATCTTGAACCTTTAGAATCTATCATCATGAAAAATACTATATCTGCATTTAACATGAATTTTCTGTGTAGTCATATCTTAAGCTTCATTGTGCACAGATGAGTGAGTCAATTATCACCAGAATTTTTTTCTCCAATTGTGATGTGCTTAAATATGCCTAAAGTAGCTTTCTAGTGTCCGACTCTTGAAGTTTGAACCAGCACTGGCTTGTGAGTTGTTTGGAACAGAACTGTCTTCTTATTTCTGTTGTCCTGGTCACAGAGACTCCCTCCCCACATTCTAGTGTAATTAGTGCACAAGAGCCTTTGCATTTCTTGAAATGTATTATCATGTTCTTCTCACTTCAAGGCTTACATTGTAAGGTAAATGGTATTTGAATAATTATATTTAGTACTCAGTCTTCATATAAATTAACTAGCATGCTTCTTTGTTCAATAGATAATTTGAGCTTTCTTCATATAAGCGTGGTTCCAAGATGACTCCCAGGTATATTAGAAATATGATCCTCTGCAAAAACTAGTTATGGTTCATAGCCAGGGCTTATGAGCATAGCAACGGATTCTGAATCTTGTATCTATATTAATTCTCATGTATTTATCCTGTGTTGTCTTTGGAACCTAAGCAGCGACAGCCTCTTAGAACCTTTCAGTAATCAAAAAATAAATAAATAAAAATAATAATTTACTCTGCATAGTTGTGAAGACAATTATTCAATAAATAATTACATATATAGGGTGTGCTAAGGACACTTCCAGATATTCAATAAGTACTATGCCTCTGATCTTTGTCATGAAAGGTACCACACTGCCCTTTAGCTAGCTCCTTAAAATATTGGCCTTTGCTTCCTTTGTGACACTTTATTTGATAAAATCAGGCTTCTTATACTATAAGACCACTTGACTTAGTATTTTTGGAATTACTTAAAATCAGTACTATATGGCTCAGAGAAGAGACTATTCGGCACTCAGACACATGGCTACTCCAATGAAGTAAGAGTTATTTGTTGATGACAGCCATCTAATGTGATCTCAGTAGAGCCAAGATGAAAGTACTGATTTTGAGTGATAATCCGGAATATTCTCATGGGACGAATCTAAGTTTGGAATTTTTAAATTAATTTTATTTTTTTTTATTTTTTAAAGCAAATTCAAATGACAGGAGTGCTTAAGGTTAAAGCACTCCCACTGGACAGTAGCTGCCAGGACATTGAGAAAGAAAGTCCCACAGGATTTCCTGTAGCCACATTGTGCAACTCTGTATGTGAGGAGAGAGAAAAGGAGAATGTGTACTTTTTCCATGCCTCCCTTAGAAGTATTCCTCTGAGGAAACTGAGAGGATGTTGAAGGGAATAAGGGCATTTGGGTCTAGGTGCTGGTAATCCTTCTCAAAATCCAAAATAATAACAGAGTAACTCCTTGTTAACTAAAAGGCATCTCTGCCCAGCTTGGACCTTTGATATAGCTTACCTAGTTTGTCATCCTTTGGGGAGCAAGTAGCCTAAGTTGGTTAAGAAGCCACTGTGTGTACTTTGATTTAATGCTTCTAACCACATCCCTTTTGGGCTGTGGACTACAAGGCATGTTTAAAGCAGATACGAATTCTCTTGGACTTGGTTTCAAAAACATTCAGGGTGCATGGGCAAACCTTGCGTATTGCCTGACTCATCTCAGAACCAGCCATGAGTAAGATTTCTTGCACCGAGAGTTTAAAGAGATAGAAAGGATACCACAGAGAGCAAGGGCGTGGGGGAGAAATGTATATAGCTGACTATCAACTGCTCCCATTCGAGCTTTCTGTTACCCTACAGTTTCATCCAAACTCAGCCATCTTGCTTTGGCTGTCTCTAAGTATTGCCTTCCTTCCTTATTGTACAGTTGAACTACAGCCACTCTACAGGATTTATGGTTGTAATAAGTAGAAGGAAAGTGTAAGACATAGACTAATGCATTCCTTCAGACAAACATCAGGAAAGGCACAGGAGTCAGTGAGGACAGTGTGCAAATAGAAGAGCAAAAGCTTAAAGAATCTCTTCTTGCATCTTCTTTCTCTCCTCTTTAGATTGACCCTTGTTTTTTGAACTCTAGTGGGAATGGTTGAATAAGAACTGAGATCTGCTCTCAGGTATAAGGATGCACTTACTTCCAGAGATGCTCTAGCAAGCTTCAGTGAAACAGGGAAGATAAGATGGCAGCAATCAAACTATTTAGACCTATCTGCAAGAGAAGCATATAATGGAAAAGAGGGAAAGATGGTGGCTAGAAGATACACTAGCTTAGCTCTGAGAACATAGGTTTTCTCTTAATAAAATCCATCTGATTGAACAGACCAGAGGAAAACGTTTTGAGCTGGGTTATAAAATTAAGATTTTATTGATCTTTTCACTAAAGACAGACAAAGTGGCTTTATAGCATTGAAGAATCTTATTTACCCACTTCTGGAAAACAAATTTCTTATCCCCCACTTCTTTTACAGCCATATGACTTAGGTAGAAACCATCTGTCTCTTACTTCACCCCATCTCCTTTGCTTTGGTGATTCCAAAAGCCACATCATGACTCTATCCAGCCCAGTCATAGAATCCATACACACTGTGTCAATGGTTTCCATGAAACAGACAAAATCTACTAAGTGCCTTCCCTGGACATTTTTAGCTGAAGCCACAGATTAGTGGCATTTTCTTTCTTGTTAATAAGCTAGGTGATAGATACCAAGACCTTCAATCACCAAGATTATTTGCCTCTGTTTCATTTTAAAATTTATAATATATATATATATATATAAATTTATATATATTTATTTATAAATTTATGTAGATATAGATAGATATAGATAGCTATAGAAAGAGAGAGAGATGCATGATATGCAAATAGAATTTGTTTAATTCAAATGTTACTTGTATGTACATGATTTCATGGCTGACTAATTGGTATTGGATATCCAATTGGGGATTCACTTCACTCCTGAGGAATACTTTTCCTTCTATTTTCAGCATTCTTTGCCTATGGTTCCTTGATTAGGGTTGGAAACCCATAAGATTTCCTCTTTCATGTTAGCATGTCAGTTGGTGTTGTATGTGTCTAGGTCATGTTTAGGCAGCCATATTGTTGAGGTATCATGGATGAGGCTTCCAGCTGGGATTGGATACCACATCATCATTTATTATCTCCATCTTGATCAGTTGTGGTTTTCTATAATGGTCTCCTACTGTTGCAAAGAGAAGTTTCTTTGATGAGAGGGGAGAACTACACTTATCTATCAGTAAAAGGAGAAGTATTTAGAATGCAGTCAGAAATTATGCTGGCTTGGTAAAGTGACAATCGCAGGTTCTCCTTTAAGATCTATAGGTAGTTGGCTGTTTCTAGGCCCTCCTGTTGAGTGGGCCTTAAGTTCCATTAGCGAGCACTTGAGTACCATGAAGATTTGTGTGCCACTATTGTACACACTTAGGAATATCTTAACATGCTAGTCATTGTTGTGAGTTATAGGCTCACAGCTGGGTAGGACTGTTTGTTTCTCTCCATAGGAAGCTTGTATAGCACTTTCCAGTGTTAAAATAAGGATTACTTGAACATAAATACTGTAACCAACATTGGTAATCAACACTCTTTTCAAGTTAATAAGGAACAAATAGCATATACAGTGCAAGTGTGCTGAAGGAATTCATGTTACATGTCTTGGGAAGGAAGAAACAGGAATGCATGACATCTCACTATGCTACTTAGAATTTGGATAATTTAAAACATATGAATTGTCTATCTACAGAATTTTCCATTTAATATTTTTGGACCATCACTGACCACAAGTAACTGAAACAAAAAAAAAGTAAACATATGGATGTAAATGCACACACCCTTCTTCTTCTTTCCAAGTCATTCACTCCAATCTCTCTGTTCCGTGCTCCTGTAATGATCACTAAATTTTACTTGAAATTTACTTAAATTGTAGGTACAATGTATGAAAAAACCATGAAGAACATGATTGGTTCACTATGTGTGCGATACACAGTTAATATTTGAAGAGGAAGACATGCTAATAAGAAGTACCAAATCAGTCAAGTCATCTAATAAATAGGATGATTTATATTTCTTAAGAAGCAAGCTAGTTTAGGCAGTGTAGTCCTCCCCACTGAAGAGGTCCTACTTACTATACAATTTTAGGATACAAGACAAGTTAAAAGTTGATAAGGTTCAGAAACTTACACCCACAGGTCAAATGCTCACATCATTGTGTATTTGTTGTAAGTAATTGGAAAATGATTGCATATGTGTAATTAAAATTATTTAACATGGAGACTCCAACACTCTCCTAAACAAAAATAGTGTAGTGGGATAAGAGTTATACAATACAAAAAATTAACATTAAAATAAAATCTGAGAAATGATGGTAGATATAAGTCATGCCTTTACTGCAGGGCTTTGAAGAATTTTCCATATAGTAATATATACTAAAACCTCCACTAGAGAGATAACATGTGCCAGATGTGGTTTGTTAAGAAATTCCTTTTGTGTATGGCCTCTTGTGAAACTGAAATTTCCATACTGGCATGCTCTGCATGCCCACACTCAACAGAATTTAAATGGAAAATAAATGAGTCTGTACCGAATTTGTGCATCATAATCTTCTTGTCATGATTCCCTAAGTACTGCATCACAACTGCTATTTACCCAGCACTCACACTGTAGTATGTCCTAGTGGCATGCCTGAGAGGAGGTGTGCTTTGGTTCCTGACCACTACAATAGAGTAAGTACCACCATCCGGTGAGTCATGTGTGTTGGTTTCTCCATGCAAATAGAAACTATCTTATATAAGCTATAGTCTATGAAATATGCATTATGTCTAAAGTATACATAATTTCAATTTTAAAAGGCTTTATTGCAGAAAATGATTCTAACAAATTTTAGCTTTAAATGGGTTGGAAATATATTTCATAGTAGAAGGTCCATGTTGGTAGCTGCTGACTGATCTTGGTGGAGAATGCTGAAGATGAACCTGATTGTAGAGGTTTCTTAAAATAAGGCATCAGTGACATACTGCTTGACTCAGGTTTGTGAAGGATTTCTCTGTAACAGGCAGTGTTATTTCATGGTATCTCACCCATTAGATGGCCATTCACAAACATTGGAATTATATCTGATGCCATTTTTTTTCAACTGAGTTTATTCTTTGTTGCTATTTCAGCAATGTCCCCAGCATCTTCACTAGCAGGAAACATTACTCCAAGATGCCTACCATCTTCCATCATCCATCTATTCTCCTCATCTGTTAATGTCTCATCATAAAATCACTCCAGTGGAGTCACATCTCCAGGCTTCTCTTCCAATTCTGCTTCTCGCTATTCCTCCATCTGCAGTTGTCCTTTCAATGAAGCCTTGAGTTGCTGGGAATCACCCATGAAGATTGCAATCAACTTCATCCAAAATCCTGCTGAGGTTATTTTGACCTCTCATGTCCTTAGGTTGGGGTTATTTTGACCTCCTCCTCACAAATGTCCTTGACTGTATCTAGGATGGTGAAAGTTTTTCACAAGATTTTCATTTTGTACAGGGCCATCAGATGACTCAATGTCTATAGCAAAGAGAGCTTCAGAAATGTTGCTTAAATAGTGATACTTAAACATTACAATTCCTCCTCATACATGAGCTGCAGGGTGGACGATGTGCTCACAAGCACAAAGACTATCTCAGTATATCTCATTGTATGCTATTGGTAGAGCTCTTGGTGTGTTGCCAGTGGGGAGTGACAATTTTGTGGGAATTTTCATTTGTGAGAACTAGCACTACAAGGTGAATTTAAGATATTAGGTAAGTCATAGTTTAAACAAATGTGCTGTCACTAGGGTTTACTGGTCCATTCAGTATAAAGCTCTAGAATTTTCAAAATGGTAAGGGTACATAGGTAAATGTTTCAATTTCAGGTCAACAGCTGTATTACCCTCATCTAGACGTTGGGGCTTTTAAACCAGGCATTTAGTTCTCCTACATCTGCCTCATAAAATCTTAGATGGTATCTCCCCATATAAGGTTGTGTTTGTTTGGAGGTTTGTTTTTTGTTTTTTTTTTTTTTTTTGTCTAAATGGAAAATCTGTTGCTACTGTAATGCCCTATGTCAGTTAGCTTGAATGGTCTATATAAGGTACTGCTTCTTATACACCATTACTTTCTTGAACTTGTGCTTAGTGTTATAGAGACATTGCCTACTCTTAAACCTCATAGGCCAACCTTTGCTAGCTACAAACTTTCCTTCTGTGCCTTCTTCAACTCTCTACATACTTGGAATTGACCTAAAGGCCCCTCTCTGAGAACTAACTTTTATGGGGCAGAAGGCCACATGCAAGCTTCCAAGGGAGGAGCATACTGCCCAGCTATCATGGCTATGAGCTACAACAATCATCATGGCATAATAACCATAAGGTTACTTGGCAGTAACCATCAGCTCTCACTCAACAAGAAGGAAACCACTTCTAGTACTGGAAACCTAGCTAACTACTTGGGACTAGTGGAGTCATGGATCTTGAAGAATCATACCTGCCATTTTACCAAACCAGCATGTTTTTAACTACATACTAAATATTTATCCTTATACACACAGCTAAGTATAGTTCTTGCCCATAAAAGAGGAAACTTCTCTTTGGAATAGATGAAGATCATTACAGAAAACCACAACTGACCAAATGCAGAGAACAAGCGATCCTGTGGTTCCCAGTCACAACAGATACATTTACAACACAATTTCTACAATACCAAAGGCTCAGGGATCACTGTGGGAGATGAATTAAGAAGAATGAAAGTGGAACAGGGAATTTTCTTTAAGATTGTGTCTCATAGAAAGGTCAGAGATGTCACACCCATTAAATTCTATCAACATGGCTGCTGAAGCAAGCAAGACCTGAACAATGTTGACACCAATGGATGTGCAAACATAGAAGGGGAAACGCTTGTGGAGTCCAAATCCTGAGAAAGAGCAGCTGGGGAACACTGAGAGTGGAGAAATGGTCTTCCACAGGGACAAGCTTCCAAACTGGTTAGCCAATACCAAGTGGTCAACTCTGAGAGGTTACATACATACAGGTAACATCACACTGATTGAGAGGATTGTATGTATGTATTTAGGAGTGTGTATGTGCGTGTGTGTGTGTAACACTAACAATAATTAAAGAAAAAATACCATGCCTTTAAGACAGGGTAAGGGATGTGTTGGAGGGTAGAAAGGGAAAGGGGAAATTATGTAGTTATAATTTCAAAACTAAAATTTACTATAGAAAAGCACTTGAACAAGAATATCAACCATATACATGGCTATAATGTTTTAACCAAAAATGAATTTCAGATTATTTTTTTGTAGGCAACAGCAAATGACCATGTCAGATGCTGAGCTCATTTACTCAAGGCAGTTTTCACGTAAACATGCAGTTACAGCAGGTGATAAATAGGCTGTGAGAAGGCACCATAGAGTCTGTGTCTGGATATTTAAAATCAAAGCTCCCCAAACAAGT
This sequence comes from Grammomys surdaster, assembly GCF_004785775.1. Classification (NCBI taxonomy): domain Eukaryota; kingdom Metazoa; phylum Chordata; class Mammalia; order Rodentia; family Muridae; genus Grammomys; species Grammomys surdaster. The sequence goes on from NW_021627858.1 coordinate 17,889, forward strand.
TACCAGTGTGTTAACAAATAACAATTCAGAAAAACAACTGGGAGAAACTGAACTTTATTATGGACAATTTAACAGCAAATGACGTGTCCCCTAGCACACAGAAAGCAGTCATACATTAAATGTTTGTATCCCATGAGCTAAGCCTTAATCCATTTTACATTCAAGTTAAGACAATTCAGCACCGTTTAAATTTGAAGGCTAACAAAATCTGTGTTCAAAGGTTGGCTAGGACTCTGAGTAACTCAGAATAAAATTTAAGCCATTGATTTTTAAAAATACTGTCTATGTGAATTAAAAAATGAAGCATACACAAAGTGGGTAGTTTTATTACTTAATATACTGTTAGCAAAATTATTTCTAGAATACTTTGTGACTAAGAATTCAGTACTTTCATAAAATCTGCTGAAGATTAATGATCAGGGGGGAGGAAATTTTAGTGAACATAGAGAATGATGTTCACACATGTGTCTAACGTTAATATTTTAAAGAGCAACACACTACTGTTACAAAGAATGCCTAAGGAATAATTCGGTGGAAATTGTAATTAAATTCTTACATAAAATGTGAAGAAAATTTTCTGGAACTAGGCAAGCTATACCATGGTCCCACTGGAGATGGAGTCTGCAGGCTCCATATCATGATACTACTCAGATGTCAAAGAGTACACTTAACTATGCTGTCTCCCATTCCTTCATGGCCTTTGTTAGTGTAAAAAGCCCAGCTTCTTTTCAATCCTTGGTGATCTTTGTGTCATTCTCACTTAGTACTTCTAAAAATTTAGAGTTTGGTTAGACAAGCTTGGGATTTTTATCATTATTCTACACAGATTCCCAAGGGTCAAAGATAGGAAATGCTTAAATTTAGGTTTTAAAGTATTTTTAAATCGTTGAAAGAAAAGATATGTTTACAAATAAACAGCCACTTAAATGAAAAAAAAATCAAACAAAAAGGACAAATTACATTTAAAAGGAAGACATTCCATGGATTTGAAAGGCATTTTAATTATTAGAAATACATACATGTATATCATTAATAACTTTTAACTTAATATTTGGAAAATAAAAAATGGCCATGACAGATAGTAGTACTTAAATTTTAAATTCTGTAGACACACTTTTACCAGTTAAGAATGAAAAAGGTGAGCCTAATTTTCATACTTACTAAGGTTGGGGACAGTCACTTTATTTTCCAATGTGTAGCAGGTAAGTGCCTGGCTTATACTGTCTCTAACATAATGTTGAGTAAAGAGATAACGGTCTCATTGAAATTATTATTCTACATATCTAAAAGCCACATTATTTTTATAGTTAAAAATCTTAGTAAAACAAGGTGTTAAATCTAGGCATGCCAGTGTGGCTCAGTATTCATACTGACAGTAGTTTCTGTTTTGTTTTTAAAAGCACGTATATTAAAATATCTCTATCAGAATGATTATAATTTGAAAGGATCATTCTACAGTATCAAAACTGAAATGCTAGCTAGGGCAAAGAGGTACATCAAAGAAGCAATCCTATCGATAAGACACCAGCTCAATCAAAGTTCTGTCTGTATTCGCTTATGTGTGAGTGTGCTTTCAGGTGGATGAGAATTATGTGTACCGCACTGTCCGCCCCTGGCGACTGCCCATCTCTGGTCCCTCCCACCACTTGCTCTGCCGCAGTGTGTATTCAGTATGATGATTAGTAACTGTAGCTCTTACAACTCTATGACACATAAGACAGGATTCCAGCTCACTTAGAAAGGTCTACCTGACACGTTCTGGCACAGGAGATACCTTACTTGAGATTTTAATGCTGGTAAATGAAAGAAAACTTCAGCGTAAGCACCAAGAAAAGTCTAACTTTATTTCTTTCTGCACCTTCTGAATTTAAGAGTCTCCAAATTCTACTGCTGTACACAGTTTCACAGTTTTAAGTAAGGTCACAGCGGTCTCATTGTGGCGCACAGTCCTTGTTTTTGCAGAAAGGACCTGATTTTCTCTTGCTCGCCAACCTCTCAAGTATGCAATGCTATGTGCTTCGCTAATTTGGGTTGGATTTTGTAAATACGCAAAAAAAGTGTACAACTAATTCCTGAAGAGTCTAGGATGATGGCCCTGCACTGCACCCAGTAGGTCATCTATTATGGTGGTTTTATATATATAAATTTAACATTCCCCCTAATAGCTGAACATTTCAGAAGTGTAGTAGAGTTGAAAAAAAATTAAAAAGGTTTTCCAGTATTTTGTTTTTTTTACAGTATTTGAAAGATGCTTGTGATATTAGAGATTCATTGTATAATTGCTGTGTCAGCAGTGACTTAATTCCAGCTAACAGTAAAATACGCACAGAGCATGTTAGCTTCCCGTTTATCACACCTGTCATCGGAAGGACTTCTCTAAACTTCACAATAGTAATGTAAAGACTGCCACATTAAACATTTCTGTCCACAGAAAAACTAAGCATAGTGGGACAGGGGGGAATAGCGACAAGTATCAAACAGGAATTTGGAATTATCTAATTCACTCCAAAACAGAAGTTGACTCAAGTCAGAGAGAAATTAAGCAATTAACAGAAAGAAAGTTATCTAGTAATTCTAAAATGTAAACATAATTTTATATAGGGATGTAACTATCTGAATACATATATCGTCATCTTTCTGCTGTAGAGCTATCTTTCGTGACTACAAGAGTTAGGTGTTTGACCCTTCCTCAGCACCACGTATATCCATTTCTGTTCACACAATAGGAACACCGTTTAGAAAATCAGTCTATGTTGAGGCAAATATAAGCGCATCATCATTGTTTCGCTGATTTCAGCACTTTAGAAAATAATCAGTTCAAATTGTGGCCCACTCATTAAAATATCATTTTCTCTTTTGCACTACAATTTCAAAAGAAGATAAGAAATTCAGAGTTCTTTGAAAGAGCCCACTATGCACCCACAGAATTGAAACACCGTTAATTCATAAAACAGCATGAATAAGTATTTAAAATTTGCCAGATTAATGCTGATTTAAACACTCAAAATCCAGTTATGTGATTTGTTGTGAAAGAGTCCAAACAAAACCTTCTTTGTTGTTTTCTGTTTGCCTTTTAAAATATGTAAATCCTTCCTACTTAAGCTAATCTATGGTTTTCATATGTCCAACCACCAGGTACTGCTTTATCCATTGGGAGGTGGGCCTCTTTCTAATACCTAGGTTAAGAAAACACAATGGGACAGGTTATTAGCAGGATAATATCATGAGTGCACACAACAAGTAACATTTTAGTCAGCTTTTTCAAAACATCAAAAAATGATGTAGCAATTTCCCCCCAGCAGCTATCACCTTGTAAAATTATTATTAGAATATGATTTAACAGTGATCCAAAGGAAAGAATATGTCAATAATATGAAGTACATGCCTGATGTCAACTGTCTGAATTTTTAAAAGACAAAACAAGTAAATAAATGAATAAAAATAAAATTGAAATGAGAAAAAGTCAAGCAGGACTTATGGATCCAGCACCCAAGCAGGTGAGCTCATTCTAACAAGAGTGACACATTCGCCAGGAAGCATACTCATGATTTCTGGACTATCTTGCATTTGTCCTTCTCTGTCTGCATGCTTCTGGGTACAGAATGACACATTAATGGGCAGAGATAGGAACAGAAACCACAAAGTAGGTATCATTAAGTTGAAATGTTGATCACTGGTTGTCATATAAGGAAGAATGCCTTTGGGGGCAAATCATAAACTGGTAATTTCTACACAACAAGTTTCGTGAGGAGAAAGCCCAGTCATAGCCCTGCAGAAGTGGAAAAGGCCTGAGACATCTGGGAAAACTGAGAAGAGGCTACATGAATGGAACACACCAAATTATTGGGTGGATTTTACATCCCACCAGAATGGTTTCAAATATCTGACTGGCATGAAAAACAACCAGTCTTAAACTAAGAGTGACATATCATTAGAGTCGGAGGAGAGGGGAAGCCTGTAATGACAGCATGAGGTCATACACTCATAGCTATCAGATTGTCCACATAGCTTCAGATGCACGACACTCCTGCTCAAAAAATGTCAGATTTCTCGTGGCCTCCAGAAAGAAACTCAAAATTCTTAGCTTGCTCTTCAGTTATCCTGTTGATCGGCATGCAGCTGACAAAATCAACTGGAAGCTGCCTTTGCAAACACTGCCTGCAACTCACTCCTGCCCTGCAGTTGCCCATGACTCTGACTCCTACAAGCATGCTTGTTCGTGGCTCTACTTCTGGACTTGAGAGCTCTCAGAGCCAAACCCACATGCTGTCCTGAAGGCACTCTCCAATCACGGTCTGAGGAAATCTCTCTTTCTTCTGAACTTAGAGGTGAAAGTCAGAGTAAGAAGCAAGTATGATTGCCCTCCAGGTGAGGGGGTTTCCTCCTCTGAGCATTTATTTCTCATTCATAAATTAAGTATGACATTTACTTTATTAAGATTAATTAACTTTGATTAACTTTATATTTCCATCTGATCAATACAGCTTGTTAAAATCAAGTAAGAAGATCTTTGTAAAGAAAAAATATCACTTAGCTTGTCAGATAATACTTACGGTGAAATTGTGCAGCCTGAGGCATAGGCATGATGTCCTGTGTAGCGAATGTCACAGCGTACAACATTGTTACTGTAGTCTGATTCGGGCACCAGGTAGCTGGGGTTTACACTGACCTGAACGAGAAAAATGGCATGGTATGAAAGAATTCATACTCAGTGAATACTGTTATTCCCGCCTATTTTTATATTGCTACAGTGAAATTAATAACAAGGGGCTCAGCTACATCCAGCCAGAAAAAGAGTTTAAGTAAATCAGGTAGTTGAACATACTGGATATATTACAAAAGGAAGCTGTGTAAATCTCCCTAAGTTCTTCTTTAAAAACATCATATTGTGGATTGTTTAAAAATTATTCTGAAGGGTGTTTAATTACTTTCAAGTACATAGTTATTTAATATTTGAATCCAGAAAAAGAGAGTGCATTAAACTGTAGTAGTAAAGTACATGTCTTCAAAGGCTCTACCTTTAGAATGTAGTTTCCAGGTTGTACATCTGTAATATCAATCCACTGGCAGTCTATGTCTGCCGCATAGGTATCATAACATCCGGGACTCAATCCCTGAAATCAGAAAACATTTTAAAATTAAGTGGTAGGGTGTGGTCAGACTCTCTATATGATATTATCTGTAAATGAACCTTGATTTAGTACCTACAAGAATTGGGAACCATAACACACCTTAGCCAGTCTTATAATATTAGTTCTTCAAAAGCTGCAAGGTTGGAACATGAAGTAATATGCCCTGCTGCTAAAGTCACCAGTGGAAAACAGTCTTAAGCAATCAAATAGGCCACCAGCACAATTCAAGGGTAGCAAGCACATCAGGGATTCCAGTGTCCTATCAGTGAGACTACCTGCAATGACCTTCCTCTGTTCTGAATGGCCACGGTATCGGTATCTTGTCTTGTGTAGCTTTGCAGCATCCATCCTCTTCTGTTCTATATTGAAATCCTCTTAAGGGTAGGAGGTACAGACTAGTTGCATCCTTGAACAACTAGCATATATTATTAACCAAAACCATTTCAAATATATTACTTGACTTCAGAAATAGGGCACATTACTCCATGTTACAACCTTGCAGCTTTAGAAGAAAGAACTAGATATTATAAGTCAGCTCCCACAACTACATGAGATAGGTATGTTACTCTCTCCACTTTATAGGCAGGGAACCTGAGCCATGCTAAAATCAAATAACTGATTCAGGAGCAAACATCTGGACAGTGACTGATTTTCAGAATTATATTAACAAGGTCCAGGATACCTTTTCTCAACCATCACATTCTTTTTCTCAAATAATCAGTGAGATCTTTGTTGAGTTTGAAGGAAAGATATATGCCCAATTCTCAAAGCTGCATCAGTCCACTTGCTAAGACATTCCCACCAGCAAGTCAGTGAGCATCTCACAAGGCTGCCAGGAGAAAAATGCCAAGAACATACACTTCTTCCTATCACGAGTCTAGAGAAATTTCCTTCTAGTGGGGGCAATGAGTATCCTCTTATTTCCTCATGAGACCTTTCAACTGTTGCACTTCCATTCTAATAATCCACAATTGATTCAATAGTGTATGGGACAATCCCTTGAACTCAGCAGTGTCATTTAAAAAAATGTCACTTAAATTTGCTTTGTAGCTTAAGGTCATTTTGGTCAACAAAGATAGCAAAAACATCTCTACGTACTTAGAGATGTGGGTTTGGCTGCAGCTGGATTTGGGAAGCGTGAGAAAGTTTTCTGTCCTTAGCACAGGACAGCACAGACAGGCCAACTCGAAATTACTTGAACCACAGGAGCAAGAGCCATAATCACCTGGATTCCCAGTTACGTCCGTTCTCATGTTATGTTTTGAACAGGACATGCAAAAGGAAGAACTTTTGGTCTGGTTCCACCATATCCTTCTCTGATTGTGCCACCAAAGGCACTCAGCAAGCAGTAGCTAATGCCACAACCATTACTGCTATCTCACACAGGACTCTAAATTGTGCACTGGATTAGATATCCATCCAAGACAGATATAAGTAATGCAACTGTCAATGAATGAAGTGTTTGGAAAATGCTGATGTTAGCTCTGTTGGCCCACACCTATAGTTCCAATTGCTAGACAACAACTTAAGCTCTTGAATCTGACAGTAGCCTAGGTTACACAATCTTAAAAGTACCTGTGTGTGTGTGTGTGTGTGTGTGTGTATGCGCGTGTGCATGTGTGTGTTCGCACGCCTCACAAACAGCTGGCTGACACTGTTACTTTACAGTTCACCAGCTGGCAGGCTATGTTAATTTTGAGCTTTGTTTATTTGAAGTAACAAACAAATGCCTAATATTGCCAAGGTTGTTAAGCAAGTAGACATTTCATGAACTCAAAGTCAAATGTGAAAATAAATTTAAAATATAACTTCATTCAATTATCAATTATCTAAATGTGTTGATGGGTTTCAGCAAAACATACCTGTTTGCTTCATTTTGTCAATGAGTGTGATGTGACTATTTTTAGTTGTGCATATATTTTGTATGTAAATTTGTGATCTTAGAACACATGGTTTTATATATTAATATATGCATAAGTTATACCTAGTTATATGCTTATATACATTTAAGGAAGACACTAATAGTATAACAAAACTAATAAAAGTCAATATTAGAGGACTATGTGAATAGTTTTTCTATAAATCAAGTCTGTTCAAAAGACTGTTAAAAAGTCAGAAATACATAAATCACTTACAATGCACGACCTAGTGAAGAAATTTTAAGGCATGCACAGAGAAAGATAAATAAGAAAGTTACCACATTTTAAAAAAAGTGAGATTACATGAGTGATAGGGATGTCTCTGCCTCTGTGGCTGAAATATGTATCCCCCCCACACACACACGCGCAAGTGTTCTAACTTATAGAGAGACGATCAACCTGTGTTATTTTAAGAACATGGAAAATAACATGCTCCAGGTCCTCTTGAGGTGATCACTGAATGAGAATGCAATCTCTGCATGGGTACATGCTTAATATATGGGTGTGTTACATTTTTCACTTAAAGCATGTGTCCTGCCCCTCCCAACCTATGCTAAATATAACTATTTCCCTGTCTAACCACTTTGATGAGCTAAGCCCAGAGGAAAGAAGTATGGTCACCACATGTAGGTCACCAAAAAGCTTCCGGCCACAGTCCTGGAATCTGCTTCCCAAGACGACAGCCACTGATGTCTTTGTGCCCTGTGTAATGTACATTCAGGAACTACGTGCCAAGAGCTAGGCTGGAGTAAAATTATAATGTCCTTTTACAAATTAGGGTTTTGGATGGAAATACTGACATAGCTTTTAACTGACACACATTTTCCAATTCTAAGACATACAATAGCGCTTAACTCAGCACTATTAAAAACAAATCCATCCAGAGGACATCTGACATTAATTACACAGGAGGTTTAAATATACATGTGCCGAGTAAGAAATGTGTCTTTCTGTTCTTATTTGCATTATTAAAAGTGATGCCGTTTAAAGTATTTTTAAGAAACTGGCTCCAACTCTTTGTTCTAACTTTAGGCACTATTCCATATTAAGCATGAAGGTAGAAAACAAAATGGTTTTACAGGTGAGAAAACAGATGTATATTGCCATCAGTTATTACAGCCAATTGAAGAACACAGGATGAAGGTAGATGTTACAAGTTATTCATGTGTATTGGGAAAGTTAACTACTTTTCACTGTGTTGTGTAGAAAAGATTCACGTTGACCTCCTGTGATCTCCAGCAGGGGTTACACGTACAGCTGGAAACACTTTAAAAGCACAACCCAGTCACCTGCCTTTTTCTAATTACTTTCTATGTTGATAAGGTAACCTTAAAATGAAACAAAATATTTTTAAAAAAGAAGGACTGGAGGAAAGCAGGGAAGGATTTGTTGCCATCTTCTCTGGATGTCAGTGTGCTCCTGATGTCAGGGTACCAGCCTACCTGTGTGTGTGCGGTGCATGCAAAGCGCCTGTGGTATCCATAGTCACAGGATGTGTCCTCCAGACAGAAGCTTGCTTTGTGGCCTTCAGCCACTCTCCTCTGTGTGTTGGCATCAAGCAGGTCGTAGTGGCTGAATTCATCCATGCTGTGGTAATGTCTAATGTCCCACACACAAAAAAAGACACAGCCATCAGTGGCACATAGAAAAAAACATCACGCTAAATAACTTCCTTGTGTTGTGCTTACAAGTTAAAAAAGAATAAACTTATCTTCTTGGGTGTTTTTTAAAGATTTATTTATTTCATGTGTGTGAATGTTTTGTCTACAAGTAGTGTGTGTACCATTTTTGTGCCTGGTGACAGAGGAAGTCAGAAGGGGGCTTCTAATCCCTTGGGACTGGTGATTTGTGAACCACCATGTGGGTACAGGGAATCAAATCTGGGTCCTCTGCAAATATATATTTCCTCTTGAAATTGTGTAGCCTGGCTATCCTGGAATTTACTCTGTAGACTCTTGAACTCAGAGATCTGCCTGCCTCTGCCACCCAAGTGCTGGAACTAAAGGCATGTGCCACCATGCCTGGCTCCCAAGTTTATCTTCTTAAAGAGATATTCATGCCACACACTTTTAAAAGAACAAGGTTTTAACTTTACTACATGGAAAAGACAGAGTGATATCTATTCCCTTATGCTGGTTTTATGTTTGAACATTAAATATAGACAATTGTTTATCTGTGCTTGTAACCTGTGCAGTTTCTGGTATATTTCTGACTGCCACTGCTGATATTGGTGATGTGATTTCAAACAAGAACTATACTCTGGAAGGCTTGCTCTGAGATTCTAAAACCTACAGTTGCAACATTCATAAAATCTCTGGAAATGCGAAGGGGAAGCAACGGCATGATCGTTATCACTATTATTTAAGTAGTGGGAACTTTTATTTCAAAATAAAATATTTTTATTTTAATACATAATTATGTGGCTAAAGTCCATTTTACCTATTCCTTAAATAGAAGGCTTTGAGCTCTTTCTCTTCTCGTGTGAGGGAGGAGTTACAATGAGAATGGGTTTGAATTTCTGTAAGTGGGAGACCACACATCATGATTTCCTGGCATTGACTACTTGAGCACATTACCTAGGCAAGTGATGGCATAACCACATGTAATTTAAAAATTAAAACTGTTACATTTAGAAAGGGTAGGGCAACCACTCTGGGGTTAACATGGGCCTTTCAAAAGGTAGAAGTGAGTTGGGTCCTGAAGTCTATCTTTCATTGAGACTAGTCTCTAAATCCTTTAGGTAAAATATGCCATGCTTTTATTAAATGCCTTTTAAGGCTAACCAACTGCAGATGGTCTTGCCTACAGCAGACACTTTAACATAAAAGTAAATTCTATTGACAGTCATTCTCTGTCCTCTCAATAGTTTTAATGAGTCTGACTTACAGTTTCCAATTAATTTAGTGGTAAAGAGGCTATCTTAGGGTTTAACATCCTCTGATGACATCACACTTCATAGAAAAAGTTTGAAGTATAAATAAGATCAGATCTCTAGCCTCAAGTAAGACATATGAATGGCCATCTGAAAAATTTAAGAGCGTCCCACATGAGAGGCCCATCCACTTACTGGTGGCAGCTGTGCCACTCCCAGGAATACCGAGGGCGGCTTGGTAAGAAGTCAGATGTCCCTTGGTTTTTCACTCTTTGGGGAAATCGTAGCAGTACCCTGTGGTCATAGTCTCTGACATCCGCCCTATATGCTGAACTGTGAGTTTAGAAAAGAAACATTAGATCCACTGTACATGGATGAAAAACAAAATAGAAAGAACAGCTTGCCATCACATGGTCCTGTCATCCTCCCTCCCCTACTAGCCTTTCAACTCAAGGAGACGATCCTGAGCTCCTTTCCAATCCTGGAAGAATAGACACATAGTGACTATCTGGTGAATGAGTGCATGAAGGATAACAGTAAAAGCCCAGAGAGACTGAGATTAAGATTTATACTAAAAAGATTATAGAGACTCTTCATCTAAAAACTATAAAATTGCTATAGTAATGATCCCATGCCAAAAGATCCATAAATATCTAATAACTTAGTTTATCTAAGATATAAAGTGGAGAAATACTCTAAAACCATATACCTAGCTTTACATAGATAACTTTATACTTGACAACTACCAAACTGAGTGTGTTTCTTTAATATCTTTTGGCATTCGATATTGTGGACCATGCCATAAGGAACGCAAACAAGCTTGAATTTCTTCCCTTAGCCCGACTGTTGTAAAATGTCAACATGGAATAAAGGTTCATATAAACATCCCTGGAACGCTACTATATTTTTAAAAGGTCTCTCTGTGTTAGAATGTTAATGACCCATTTTACTTAGCATACTACCAGAATCACGCAAGCATCTTGTGCTCCCTCTACTGGTGGCCAGCTGCAGAATCAAAGAATTCCGAGACCAGAATAGCTATTTTATTTTAGGACTGACTGAAAACAAAACTCTTGACTGTGGTCTTATACCAAAACAACCCAGTTAATCACGGCCTGAAAGAAGTGTGGAATGTACTCTTTACCAATGAGAGGAGGGGGACACCGTGACGAATACACCCCTAAACCATTAGAGAATAATAAATGCTTTCTTCATTCCCACCTCCCCGCTAACGCCCCCCCCCTCCACACCATGTTGTTGGTTGTTGAACTTATGTTTTATATAAAGTTATTGGAAGAAGTTGGCGTTAATGCCTAATAGGTATCTTGGGAAAGAATCTGAGACCTAGTCACCAGAATAAGGGTTTTTTCTCCTCCCCCATATGAGACTCTCATTGAGGCGGTACCCATAAAAACATTCCAAATTAACTTTCTCTCCAAGTCAGCATGCCCAGGAGGTCACGTCCCACTTCCCAGTCCTTGTCCCACTTCCTAGCCCTTGTCTGCGCTGAATAGCAGTCAAAACTAGGCACAGGAGGGATCCCAGGATCAAAACCTGGAAATCCATATACCTGGCCAGGCAGTTTTCTTCCGCAGCGCATCTCAGGTTGTACATAGACATCTTCTGGACGTACGTGGATGCCTGGATGTAGTAGGGGTCAGGCACCAGGTCCGGGAGACCTAAAGATAAGACAAGCTGATGACCTCTTGACTCCCGTATCCTGTTTGTCACCTTTCGCCCACCAATTCTGCAGGGTGGGACTGAGTGTGTGGAAGAACGGGGAAAGTCGGGCTAGGAAGGAAAGGGAAAAGGAAGCTGCTGGGGCCAGGAGCTCTCGGTTTCCATCAGATTCCAGAGCTGGCGGGACAGGCTGGGGGCGGCGGCGGCGGGGGGGGGGGGTTGTTGAGTCTGCGGGACCGGATCCCGCCGCCGCGCCCAGACCGCCACGTCTAGACAGCACCGACCTGCGGCCAGGGTGGCCGGTACCTACCGTGGACCTAGGGGTGCTTACCGTACTGGAAGTAACCGGTGCCGTATCCAGGTCGGTACCTGCTCCCGGGCCGGGGCCTCTCATACGTGTCATAGTAGTTATAATAGGGGTTGTCGTCGGAGTACTTGTAGGGATTGTAGGGGTCGTCGCCCACCATGCGATCTATGTGGCTGGGTGGCCTCAGATTGCTCAGCTGCGGAGGCTGTGGCGATGCAGTCCGGTTCGCCGCACGCCGTGAGGCTCCATCGCGAGCCCCCGACGGCGAGAAACCAGCTTGGAACCAGTGGCGGGCGGCGGGCCGGGGACGACCCGTGGCGACCCCAGACGGGCTTGACGTCCTCGCATGGGCAGAAGAGGTGCGGTTGTCACGCAGCAGCAGAATGGGCGTGCGCGGCTGTGAGGCGGCGTCGCCGTCGGGTCTCGGGGCAGTGGCGCTGGGGTCGCGGCGTCGCTGAGGCTGGTACTGCGCCCCGAGGCTCAGCAGACTGAACACCTGCCCGTTGTTCTCCCATTGAATTGTCTGGCGCCAGGCACCCGGGGCGGCGGGCGGCTCACGCGGGCTCTGCGGGGCGCAGCGGAGAAGGGGACACAGCTGCAGCGGCCCCAGGAGGAGCACGGTCCAGGCGAAGCGCATGGTGCTCCCTGGCTTGTCCCTTCTCGTGGAGGACGTGGCTAGGAGAAAAAAAAAATGAAGACGGGACTCAGATCCCGTGAAGGAGGGAGACCTCTTCGAGCAGGGAGGGGGAGGGCGAGGCGCGGGGATGGGTCGCAGGGAGTCGTGCCAAGGGCGAACGGCAGACCCTGCCCCCAACCCCGGCGGCCGTCGGACGTGGCACCGTCCTCCTCTCCCCCTTCCCAGTCCTGGGAGGCGACGGGGAGCAGCGCACGACGGTTCCGGAGAGCGCACAGTGTCTGGAGTAGGAGATTTTTAAACTTTCTGACAAGTTTGCAGTTACACAAGCCGTTCTGGCCCCGCTGCCCCTCCGCTATTTGTTCACGTAATGCGATTGGAAACGTGCAAGGCGGACAGCTCCTCCACGCTGCCCCTCCCTCCCCTCCCCTCCCATTGCCTGCCTTCCCCTCCCCGCCCCCTCCCCTCCTCCCCAGACACGTTGCACAGGGAGAGTTAAGGGGAGAGAACAAAACGGAACACACATCCTGAGACACACTCGACTTAATCTGGGCCGAACATGCAGGAATTTCAAAAGACTCAGACAGACGAAGGCAGCCAGGCCATGGGCTCAAGCCAAAATATGCATGAAGAAAAATGCTATTAGGTCACCAGCCCTGGAGAGGCGGGAAGCAGGAGGTGGGGAGAGCGATGGGGGCCAAACTGTGTGCGTTGGGATGGGGAAGGCTGTGACTAACGCTTATCCATAAAGGAGTTAACCAGACAAATTTCCCAATGCACACTCACCCCACTTTTATGGGAAGCGCCCTCAGCGAATAAACCCCAGGATATCAAATTTTGTTTTTCTGGCTGTAGGTAATATGAGAAATGGGTTACAAATCTGTTTCCTACAGTGAATATTTTAATAACCGAAGTGAAAATTTTCAGGGAACAAAGCTTGCTACGTAGAAAAAGTGAATAAACCCGACAAGAACCAGCCCAATTTGCACTTGAAGTGACAAGAATCCTTTCATCCCTACTGTGTACCAGAGAGCCAGAAGGGTTAGGCAGTGCTCAGAGGTCCCTTCAAGTAGATCTTTTCTCTGACTTTTTGCATTCTCTTGTGTCTGATAAGGAGGTTTGACTTCACATTTTTAAATCAAATTACCAATGTTAAGTACTGAAATTCAATAAAGCATTCAGCAGCTTTTGATTCATCGTCCAATCAAAACAAAGGTGTTGCAGGAGAAAAAGCTTTGGAGTTGAGAGTTTAGTACAAAGTAGGTGTGGCCAGGAGACTGCGTAGGAGGATGATGATTCCGCAACTGGAGAGAGATGCTTAACAGAGCAGCTGCTCATGTCCTACTCAGGGTCTGGGAAGTTCTGGACCGAGTTCAAAGAAAAAAACGCTACTGAGTGGTCTGACTTAAACTACTAGGCAACGCCAGATTTTAGTATCCATTTTATTGGTCCCATCATTGAGCTGTGGTCTAGACACACTTAATACTCACCTCTTAGCCTGCCTTTCCATAACTGATCACCTCATAAGGAAGGATGGTGGGTATCTGCTGCGTTGACCGCTTTCTATCCTTTTCCGTTTTCTTTCTGCTTTTTGTTTTGTTTTGTTCTGATTTTTCTTTTCCGTTTCTGTCTTTTTGGAAAACTGCCAGGAACCATCAATGCCCAGTAGTGTGGTAGGACTGACAGGACATTCATGAGATTTCTTCACTTCAAGAACTGGTCCTGAGACCTGGATTTGCCCTAATTAAGCTATCTTCATAGAATCTGAATGTCAAGGTGGTCACATAGTCAACAAAATTCCTCCACTCACTGCTAGAAAAAGTGACAAGTCTTGTGTCTTTAGCTTTTCCTTCGGGCTTTCTAGTACATTCTTTTGTAGATTAATGTTGTCAGTATCTGTCTTCTGCCACAGAAGAATCCTGTTTGGCATAGAGGAGGGTGAGGCTGCTTCTCTCAGCTGGTTAAATAACATGACAGAGAGTCCAGGGTAAGGAGCCCCCGGCTTGTGGAGTCAAGCTAGATGGAGCCTGCACATGACCACATACCTTCCTGACACAGAATTTTGCCCACATGTGGCAAATCTATTGCTTATATGATGAAGATAAGCTTTAAGAACAAATTCCCTCATGCAAGTCCACAGTGAATTCTTTTCTGAACAAAGCTATGTCTAAGATAACACTAGTTGTCATTTATTGGATATCTACAAGGATTACTATTAACTACTAGATTTCTCTAGATCTGGAAAGGAAGATAGACTTAAAAAAAACAAAAAACAACAAAAACAAAAAAAAAAAGAAAGAAAGAAAAGAAAACCCAGATGTATATAATTTGGAGAGACAAAAGAAATGATATGGAGAAACAAGAAGAGATTGATTATAATTATCTCTCATCTGAAAAGATCTCTACATCTGCCCATGAGCAGTTGATCTCCAGAAGCGAATGACTGAGATGGTTGTTACTTGACCACAGGTTTCTGGAGAAAGACTTCTGCTATGGAGGTCAATGTAGAGCATAAGGACAAAGCTGCTCCTATGAGGAGGGTAGAAAGTTTGTCCTGAATCTCAGTTATCTTACCTTTGTTTCTGGTACTTGGGAAGGGAAGGAGGAAATGGAGGGGGCTGAGAGGAACAGGAAGGGGGAAGGAAGGGAAGACGCTTCTTTGTATGTGTATTTTTATTTTCTTTGGTTCTTGTTTTTTGGTAAGACTTAGCAATTAGCCCAAATTGTCTTCAAAGTATTTTTTCAAGTTTCAAAACCCTCTGATTTTCTTGAATATCCAATTTATCCTAATTTCAATTCATTCACTGCAAAGTTTCATTATGACCATTAATATTGAATAGATAATTCCTTGAGTTTGACTTTAAAATATTGGGTAACTTTTTGTGTCTCTACAAAGTGACGCCTACGGAAAACAATTTTCACTTTTTAAGTATTTTCCATTAGTGAAATTCCATTGGACATTTATTTAGTATCCCATGAACACATATATACTTTACAGGATAGTGTACTATACAAATGAATTGTACACATGATCCTTTATAGTAGATGAAGCTGGTCATTGCTTCAAAAGATTTAAAACTGCTTCATGCAAACAGAAATAACTAGTCAGAACAGTAACAAAGTGTTTTGTTTATTTTCTTTATTAAACACACACATGCTAACATAGACACACAACTTCAACCCATTGGCGCATGCTCTAAATGCCATAAGAGAAGAGAAAATAGTTCATTTTGTCCCCCTTTCATTTCCTCCAAATTCTCTTGCTTAAGATTTAACTAGCTGGGAGAAAAGAAAGAAAGGAAACATGTGGGCACCACATTGAGGACAATAGAAAGTGTTTGTGACCCTGGGGTGAGACCATGTAGCTACGCGTTGTGTTCTTTTCTCAGTGTCAAACCTCTGTGTTCAAAATTAGGCAAACCAGTCTCTTTGCATGCACCACTGAAGTTAATACAAACAGTACTCATAGTGATTATGATGATGTTAGGAACTGTAGCTGTATCAAGATGCCCCCTGCTCTTTAACTTTGGTAAGATACACAGCCGATCCCAATTTGAGACCTACTTTCTGTGGACAGATCTATGGTATATGACATAAAAGAGGAAATCATCCAAATTCCTTTTTTTTTTGAAAGCATGGTTCTATTGTCTACTAAGAAATAAAAGTTAGTCCTGCCCAGCTTCATCTAAATTCTCTTGAAAGTTGCCTGTTCTTTCCACATTGCCTCTCTGAGCAGCACCCTGGAGGTCAGCAAGAACACATGCCTGGTGAAAGGCAGCAAGGAGGGAGCTAAGAAGAAAGTGCTTGGTCCATTTTCTAAGAAAGACTGTTATGATAGAAGCTCTGGCTATGTTCAATATTAGAAAACATTGAAGAAACACTAGGCATAGGGCTTCAAGGAATCAAAATTGCATCAGGTGGCCTCAAGGGTCATTTTTTGAGATAAGCTTTGCTGATCTACAGAGTAACAAAGTTGTATTTAGAAAATTTAAGCTAGTTACTGAGGAGGTGCAAGGCAAAAACTGTCTAACCTCCATGGCATGGATGATACCCAGGACGAAATGTGTTCCATGGTTAAAAAGCAGATGAGCATACCATGATTCAAGCTCATACTGATGTCATGGCAACTGGTGGTTGTTTGCTCTGTCCATTCTGGCTTAGTTTCACTTAAAAAAAATAAAAAGCAACAACCCGATACGTAAGATGTCCTGTGTTCAGTGTCAGCAGGTCCTTCAGATCTGGAAGAAGATGATGGAGACCATGACTTGGGACCATGCCAACAAATGGCTCGAAGGAAATGGTGAATAAACTGGTCACAGAAAGCAATGGGAAAGACAGAGGAAACTTGTCAGTCCATTTACTCTCTCCATGATGTCTTTCATCAGAAAAGTAAAAATACTGAAGAATTCCATGTTGGAGATGAGAGAACTCATGGAGAGCCATGCTGAAGGTGTAGTTCTAGGAAAACTACCGAGGGTGAGGCAGTTGCTGAAGTTGAATGAGCAGATGGGTATGAACTGAGTCCAAGAACCTGATTAAAATCCAGACTTTTAATAGTGACAAATAAGTAGTCCTATTTGTGAAAAGAAAAGAAAGGAAAGTTAAAAGGTTGTGTCTCCAGAATTTGCTAGATAACTTTATATTCACAGGATATGGAATCATTCAGAAAGGTAAAACTGCAGAGCAGGACCTCTGAATTATCAGAAACAGAACAATAACTCCATAATCAAGGGGACAGGTATGAGCATCACTTCTTTTGATTGGGGGCTGAAGACATGGCTCAGAGACTTAATACACATTCTATTCCTCTAGAGAACCCAACTTAGTTTTCCTGAACCAATCAGGTTTCTCATAAGCACCTGCAATTACAACTCCAGGAAATTTGACTCTTCTTCCCTCTGGGGACAACTGCACGCACACACACACACACACACACACACACACACACACACACACACACACAAATAGAAATTGAAAGGCATGTAGCTGAGAAAGCATGTATGATTCTTGTTCTTCAGTAAAGTTGATGGCTTGTGTGAGTTTTGTCACCCTGTGGTTTTAACACATCGAAGGGAATCAAAGCAAAAGAAGTGGAAAGTTTAAGTGTAAAAGACAACATTAGGAAAAGAACAAAATAGGACAGCTAACATATGAGGAATGAACTGAGAGTCAAATGGAGGCATGGAACACACTCTTTGACACAATCAGAAAAGGTGACAGAGTGAGATACAGTACCCCAATGTTTTCCAGTTGGAGTAGAGAGGGGCTGGCCGGTAGACTTGAAAGCTAACAGTAAGTTTACCGTCCTTTCACAGCATCCTTGCTTTTCACCACACGCCACTTCCAGGTATTCACCCAAATATAAAAAGTAGACAGTTGGTACACATTTGTCTGTGTGTCAAGACTGAACTAAAAAAGAAAATAAGTAAACAAACTGGCTCGAAATAGGCCAGAAATAATGAATTTTAAGTCTATCTGGCTTGGTTACCTATCCCCTTGGGCCTCCTAAAAATAAGAAATTTTAAAAAATGGAATTTAAGTCTGGAGAATAGAAAAGCATTTTATCCTGGTGCCTTTAATGATTATCCATATGTGATTAAGAAAAGAATGTTAGTCAGCCTAGCAAAATGGAAAAATGGGATGAGAGAGAGCCTCATGAAAGGAGAACGGACCTTTGAAACATAGTGACTCAGGCAAAGTAATTTGTTTATATTGACCACAAAACTAGTCAGCCACTTGGAAAAACCACTGCTAAGTGAAGTCCAAGTAACTTGATTGGGCTGGGTGACAGTCCAGTGACAGAAAAAGGGCAATTGTAGGTACTGTGGACTGTGTCAGGGCTTCAATAGGTGAGGATGCACAGTGAGGTCTGCATTCTGGCTTCTTTGTCCCTCAACTTTTCCCACACCCCTCCACACTGCCCATTACCCTAACATTATATGTCTTCTGCTACGCAGGAATGTATATCAGGAAGACACTTGTGCTTATCCCAGGCGCTTCCACCACTGACAATCTCCCCAATGGGCATCTCCCTTCTCTAAACTGATCTATGTGCATAGCTCTCCTTTGCAGCCCTAGAGGAACATGATAACAAAGTATGAATGCTGTAAGGATGGCCTTGAAACTTGTTCTACACATGGTGTTTTAAGAACATCTGAAAGTGGTCAGTGTGTCAGGGTGGAGGCAGAGAAGAAAGATTTGATGGGGCCGTGTAAGAGAACACCTTTAGTGAAAGCGTAAGTACAGTCTCACAAGTGGTTTATTACGTTGCTACGTTCTTTTATTATTATTGCATGTTTTATGATTATTTCCTTCCTCTACTAAACGGCCACCAGCTGAGTTACTTGTTTCCTATTTGTGCTTGAGAGGAAACGTGAAGCCTTCTTTGTTTCAGGTTGAACTCAGGACCTTGCACATGCACATTCTGAGCCTGTACATGAAGATCTTTCAAAGAAGGCCAATTGACACTGTAACTGGATTACAGCGAGCTCGAGTTTCTCTGCCCTCTACCTACTTTTTCTTCTACATTTCAGTTTTCTTCATGAATTATGGTTATCACTTCTAGAAGGTTCAGGGACAAACAAAACACAAGGCAGAGCTGAAGATCTAGGTCGCTATCCTAGGCTAGTTATGGACATAAGACATACCACTTAAACTTGATTTTTCAATGCTTTCTATGTTCTTCTGCAGATCATTAATAGTTCAAGGGCCTATAACAATGAACTATCAGAAAATTATTGAACACATTGATTGTAAATTAATATTGAGTGACAGTTTTATTTATACACATGCAAAAGGATCCACAGCTAAGAAATTTTTAATGCTTAGGTAACAGAGCTGGTGGCCTTTTAGTAGAGGAAGGAAATAATCATAAAACAGGCAGTAATAAGAGAATTTAGCAAGTTAATTATCCACTTGTGACACTGTCCTTATGCTTTCATTAATAATAATGATTTCTAGTTCTTGTCACTTATTACGTTCATGGCAGCATGCACTGTGCTTTAATGCACTGCCCCATTGTATCCTCATAGCAATCTTGTGACATGGTTATTTATGGTTTTTTGTTTTATGGATAAGAAACCAAAGCTTTAGTAAGCAACATGCTTACTAAATATTGGCAACACTGACTTTTGAACCCAGATCTACATTGTCATAAACCACAATATTAAATCTTACCATGGGGTGTAGAGAGAGACAATTGCTTCTTTCATTTTATTTCTTTTTGTTTAACTGTTGGAAGAATGATGCTGAGTGATTCACTAAAGGCTACATGGCAGGGTGACTGGGGCCAGCCCGATTAAATTACAAGACTGGCAGTGACTAGTGACTATCATCCTGTGCCTATGACTTTGAGATCTGATATGCAAATTGGCTGAAAAGAGCCTATGAGTAGAAAGAAGATGCATGCAGGAGACAGACAGTCCCTGCGATGCGTAACAACAAGTCCTTGAACAAATTACTTAACTATTCTGAGTCTTGAATTTCTCCACCAAAAATCAAAATAATAAAACCAATCTTGAAGGGCTCTGTTGCTAGCATGCAATGTTTATAACTACGTGACAGAAAATCTAGCTCTTATTAGGCGCCAAATAGAGGGTAATTGGCATTACTGCTTGGCATTTAAATAGTAGAATTTAAATGGAGACAAAGATTCTTTGTACATAGACAATCATGTTGAAAGGCATTTTCTATAAACATGGGGAAAGGTGCCATTATTTGTTTTTTCAAATGTTTTTATTCTTTGACAATATTATGCACATATATTTTGAATTTTGGCAATTTTTAACTCCCTTCATTACCCTCTCTTATTCTCCTTTTTCTCCTGCTGAAACTCTGCTTTTTCCAAAGAAGCTCAAGGTCCCTCCTGCTACTTTGATGATGATGATGGTGATGGTGATGGTGATGGTGATGTGTTAGTGTGTATGTGTGCCCATGTCCCACTGAGTTTAAGTAGAGTTGTTTGTATGAGCATAAGTGGGATTATCTACTTATCATTGGCTACACCATTAAAGAAAAGAGCATCTCCTGGCACCCATTTTCTGACCACAGATCCTCAGTGAGGGGTGAGGCCTTGTGAGCTCCTTCCAAATGAATGATGAAATAGTAATAGGCCCAACCTTGTGAAGGCCTTGTGTAGTTAACCACAGCTGCAGGGAGCGCATGAGTGCGATGGCCATTGCATGTCCAGAAGATGCTGCTTCACCGCCCTGCTCCTCAACCTCTGGCTCAAACATCCTCTGCCTACTCTTCTGTGCCTTCTCTGAGACCTGGGGGTGATAAATAGGTGCCCTGTTTATAGACAAGCCCTCCTCTGTCACTTGCTCTTACCATGGAGACCACTTGTGACTCTTCATTAACCTCCATCCACTGCAAAATGAGTTTTCTGAAGGCAGTTAAGAGCAGTCTATTTTTTTAACCTGGAATGAAGATTAAGACACAAATCATTGTTTATAATCTGTAATTCACATAAATTAAGATGTACAAGTTTCAAGCATGTGGCTTCATGAATTTTAGCAATCTGTATGTCAATGTATCCGATGCTACAAGTGAGGCATTGAGTAGTCCCATAAACTACCTCCTGAGCTCACTTGCTTCCATTGAATTAAACTACAGTTTCGATGTTTTTCAACCTTTGTTAATTTCATGTACTCTGGAAGTTTGCATAAGTGGGAATCCCACAGAAAATCCCTGTTGTGTATGCTCTTTTGCTCAGGAGTATGTCTGTAAACGTCATCCCATTGTTCCATCTGCAGCTCCTGAGTGTTCTTTACCGCAGTTCATGACTATGAGCATGTCATTTGCAGTTTTCCTACTCAGTTTATGGATAAAGCTGCTGGGAGTATTCACCTACAAATTATCCTGTGCATAGACCTTCATGTTTTTGGGGGTAAACATTTAGAGACAGAATTGCTATATCGTTAGAACATGTACATATTTAACTTCATGAGGACATGTTGAATGTTCTAAATACTTCTTATAACATTCTCCATTCACAGCACTTGGAATTCAGTTGCATTCCCTATATTGCCTTAATATAATTTTCATATTTATTTAATTATTTTGTGTATGTGTGTTGGGGTTGTATGCACTTGTTGCACTGTGTATATGGAGGTCAGAGGCCAGCTTTCAGGATTTGGTTGTTGTCTACCATGTGGATTCATCAGGCTCCTTGGCAAGTGTTTTTATTGCTAAGCCATCTTTCCAGTTCCTCTTATTGTCATTTAATCTGAATTTCCTTGATGATTTTGAGTATTTTCAATGCACTGTTTTACATGTGCTACATGTTTGTGAAATATCTGTACAAATTATATCAGCTGTGTCATGG
The DNA here is from genome assembly GCF_004785775.1 of Grammomys surdaster. Classification (NCBI taxonomy): domain Eukaryota; kingdom Metazoa; phylum Chordata; class Mammalia; order Rodentia; family Muridae; genus Grammomys; species Grammomys surdaster. Next base: position 39,758 of record NW_021627858.1, read on the forward strand.
ATTTTCTCTCTCCATGTTCATTGGTTATAGAAAGGCTTTTAATAAATATAGTTTAGTCAAACTCTCCAAGACTCATGAGACATGCATTGTGAGAACAATGCATCTAATTACATCTGTGAGATTACTATTTTCTTCTTTAAATGACATCTTTTTTTAAAATTAATGCTTATAATTTTGATAAGTTTGAATTAATTTCATTTTATTTTGTGACTAGTGTTTTTTAAATTCTAAGACATTTTATTCCAGCCTAAGGTTACAAAGACTGTTGTTCATGTTTTTGTCTGAGAGTTTTCAATTTTAATTTTATGTGTAGGTTTATAATTCTTTCAAAATATTTTTAATATATAATATGAAGTAAGAGAAAAGGCTTATGTTTCTTTACACAAACATAAAGTTCAGCCAGTACTATTTATTGTAAGGACTACTTTTCCTAGGTACATTTTGTCAAAAATCAATACTCCTGTTCTAGTTTCATCCTGTTGCTGTGATTAAACACTGACAAAAAAACTACTTAAGATAAAACAAAATGGCTCATTTGGCTTATAATTGCATGTCCAACAATCATTGAGGAAGTCAAGACAGGAACCCAAAGCAAAAGCTTGAAGCAGAAACCATGAAAGGACACGGCTTGCTCTCTCACCCTCTGGCTCCTTCACTCATAAACCCATGCTTAGCGAACTTTCCCACATAGCTCAGGATTATCCAGCCTACAACCTAGCTCTCTCCCACTCTGGTGGTTTGAATCGGAATGTTCCCATTCAATAATGGTCACTAGTTGGTGGCTGTGTTTGGGCAGTGTGGTGGTTTGAGTGAGAACGGCCCCTATAGTACATATCTTTGAACATTTGGCTTGAAGTTATTGGATTGTTTAGGAAGGATTAGGAAGTGTGGACTTTTGGAGATGTGTCAAAGTTTTGAAGAGCCTACACTAGGCTTTTTTGAGGTTTCAAAAGCCTACTCTAGGACCAATCCCTCTTCCTCTCCCCCTCCTCTCCCCTCCCTTCCCTTTCTCCTTCCCTCCCTCCTTCCCTCCCTCCTTCTCTCCCTTCCTCTTTCCCTCCCTCCTTCCCTCTTTCCCTCCTTTCCTCCCTCCCTCCTTCCCTCTCTTACTCCCTCCCTCTCTCTCTTGTCCTCTCTCCTTCCTGCATTTCTGCAGATCAGAACTCTCAGCTACTACTCCAGCACCATGTCTATCTGTCTGCTGCCATGCTTCCTGCCATGATGATCATGGACTAACCCTTTGAAAATGTAAGCAAGGTTCTCGTTAAATGTTTCATTGCATAGGTTACATTGATCATGGCATCTCTTGAGAGAAATAGAGCACTAGCTAAGACAGAATTTTAGGAGGTGTAGCCTTGCTAGGAGTATACTTGGGGCAGACTTTGAGATTTCAAAGCCACAGGTCATTTCCCAGCCATTTCTTTACTTTGTCCTCACTTTGAAGATTGGAGCACTCAGAATCCTGATTCAATCCCCATAGCCACACGTTGCCATCATGTGCTCTTATCCCAGTGGAATTAAGTCCAGATAAACTATTCCTTCCATAAGTTGCCTTGGTCCTGGTGTTTTGTTACAGTAACAGAAAAGTAACTAGTATTCCCACAAACATGTCCATAGAACAGCCTGGTCTAGATAATTTCTTCATTTGAGGTTCTTTAGATGATTCCAGGTTGTGCCAAGCTGATAATAAAATCAACTGGATAGTGGCTTATGTGTGTAGATAAATTTCTTGTCCCTGTACTCTGTTTATAAATGTGTTTATATGTTTTATTACCCAAACCATACTGTCCTGATTATTGTATCTTACTATGAGTCTTAAGACCATGTAGCAGAAATATTCCAACATTATATTTTTCAGTAGTGTTCTGTTTTAGATCCTGTATACTTACACACACACACAATTAGAAAGAATCTGTGAGTTCTATTTTAAAAAGCAACTAGAATTCTGATTGAGACTAACTTGAATGTATGGATAACTGTGAAAATTTGCATTTAAGAAATATAAATATGCCAACCAAGGTCATGGCATGTGATTTGGTTTACTTGGAACTTCTTGAACTTCTCTCAGTCATTTTTGGAGTACCCAGAATAAAATGCTTACATTTTTCATTCTGGTGTTATTTCTGAATGCTTTAGATGTTTGATCCCACTGATTTGGCCTGAATTATGCCCTCACATTTACATATACCAAAGATATACATGTTTCTTAATGTAAAAGAAGGCAAACACAATATTATTATAGAAAGATTTTTATGGTAAATAGATCCAGGGCACAACTTGAAACTGAAAAGGCCACTTCAATTTCATTTGTGAATTAAACAACACTTTAACGGAGTAGTTTTCCCATATTTGTAGGATCCTGGTTATTACATGGACTGTATTAGAACAGTTTTTGGGAATACCAGCATTGACCTTTCAGTGAACTGTGAATTAAAGGAGATAATCTGTGGTGATCTAACATTAAAATATAAGGCCTGCTAGACAGAAAACATTTGTGAGCATTGAGAAATAACTCAAACATTCTGGGCCCATTTTGCAAGGTAGTATAGACATACTAAGAGCAACACCAGCTGCAGTCCACATGATGACATTTTCATATGTAAGATGCTAAGTGGTTTTTAATGACGTTTCAAGCCAACTCCAGAGAGAATCCACACTTGACTGCCTCAGACTGTATTTACTTTGACAACTGTCTCCTCAACTGAGTCTTTTCCCAATGTGTGCTCACTAAAGCATTTCAAAGAGAAAGTGAAAGAAACTCCAATAACTAGCAATAGAAACGAAAAGTAAACAGAAAGTCAATGACTGAGGCTGGAAAGATGGTTCTGCCCTTGTAGAGGACCTGGGTTGATTTCCAGCACCTACATGGTGGCTCACAACCATTCATAACTCCAGTTCTAGGGAATTTGATGCCACCTTCTGACTTCCATAGGCACCAGGCATGTGCATGGTGCACAAACATACATGCAGGTAAAACATTCCTGCAAACAAAATAAATAACTCAAAAGGAGATTTAAAAAGATAATTCATGTATTTTTGTTATTACTCTGGATCAAAGAAGTGAGTAGTGAAAACACTGACAAAATTTGCTCATTTCCTTATTAGTACTGGATATTATCAAAGTTGATATTACCAACTTGATGATTAGAAGGAGTAATAAATTCTGAAGATACTAAGGGATAATCAAATAAAATACTACCTTGACTGGAGAGATCACTCAGTTGTTAAGAGTATCAGTTGCTCTTCCAGAAGACATGAGTTCAAGTCCCAGCATTTATATGCCAGCTAACAACTTTCTCTAACTCCGTTCCAGAGGATCCAACAACATCTCTGTCCTCTTCTGATAATTTATGCACATGATACCTGGCCACACATGCAGGTAATACACCTATCCACACCAAAGTTTTTTTAAGATCTCTAAAAAAGTAAGTTAATATTTTATTATTATTATTATTATTATTATTATTATTATTATTAATTCAAAAAAGATATGTAGGTTATAACACTATAATAAAAATGGAGGTCTCTTCCAAACATTAAATGTTTCTTTCACATTAACTAGAAGCTGATACCAAAGGTCATGCCTAGACATTGTTTGAAGACTTGCTGTGTGCTAAGTATGAGCTCACTATTATGACATTATTCTTGGAGAGCTCATAATTTCTGTTAATAAATTACCTCCGGGATGATTTTTTTTAGTGAATTAATGTCTCATTTGTCTCATCTTGGCCTTAAAGTTATATTTGAGTTACATGTTAGACACTACTTTTTGGGAGTCAAAGCATGATAATGTTTAGAACTAAATACTTTCATGCCTTCAAGATTTTATCCCTACAATACTTTTAAAGGGAAAAATGGCCCCAACACAAAAGGCAATGATTTGGGAAATAATACTCAAAGCCAATGAAGTATTACAGAGACAGAATAAGGTGATTTTGAGAATAGACTGCCTACCATGAGGGCCCATGTTTATACAACATGATGTGAGGCTGTCCGACAAAGAATTCTGAAAATGTTACTGCTAATGTTGGGTGCTGACCTTGATTTTTAACCTGTTCTCATGGCTGCTGCTTCTCTGATCTTTTTCATAATCTACAGTCAGAACTGAGAGAAGGAACAGAGCACTGCCTATTCTTGCAGTGTAGTATTTTATTCCTCGTTGAAAAGCTAAATGACTTCAGAACATAGCTCTCACTGGGAGACTTGAAATCAAACCAGTTTTGGATTTTTCTGACTCAGGATCCTTGCCACTAGGAGATAAATTTGTGGTAGGTGCCTCATGAGGAGCCCAAGAAATGCTATTCTAGGTGTGGTTAGTGAGTGACTTGCAGACAGAAAAATGTTCTTGTAGGTCTACTGGAATGAGAGTCATGAAAAATGCTTTCCCTCCTGGGGTGGAGTTCCATAGTCCGTTAGAATGAGCATGTGGCAGGATGCAGGCTCCCTGGGACTCTGGTTGTCTGGTTTCTTATAGTGAGTAGGAGAAGCCCTACTTAGTATTTCTACAGAAAAACCACCAAAGTGAATCATCCTCTAGGGGGCAACAAAGTGTGACTCAGGCTCAGAACTGCAGGAACCAGGGAGGGACTGACCCTGAAGTCTGGAACAGTCTGAAACTCAAGAAAACAGTAGGCAAGCTTCCGTTGTATTGTTGTCCTCTAGAATATCTAATGTTCTATGGTAGTGATAAGTGATGCTGAAGTGGACAGAAGGACCAAGAGCCGGAGCTGTTGAACGGAATCCTAGCCTCAGGTCTGAGCAAGCCTTGAGGAACTAACAGAAAGGCCAAACATACTTAAACCCTTTATAGTAGAATTTTCTTCCCTCTCCAAGATCTTATGTTAAACACAGTCCCATATTGAACTCCAATAGTATTGTTTCGTGTTCAACTCCCTGAATTTGCCATACCTAGCATGTGTAGATAATCTTTGTGAGCTACCAGTGAGTCCCTCAAACTTTAGTGCTTTGAACTTTGAACTATGCCGTATTTTTCTGGGCTGTGTGCTGTTAGAATGATAGTCTAGTGTTTACTGCCCCCTTCTCTACAACTTTTCTCTGCCTCCTTGCTGTAGAAATAAGAATCTTGGGTGGGTGGGTTTAAAATCCTCACGCTGATGTCTTACATTTCTGGTTTTCTAGGAGAAAATGAGCAGATATAGGCATAGTGTACTTTCCATGTACCTGGTAAGACTCACCTATCTGACTCAGGTGAAAACGGGAAGCCAAAAAAGAAAAACTGGAGAGAGGTGAGTATCGGTGTAGGTTGTAAAAAGACATATTGCATATTCCTAGTAAACATGTAAAAAAATCTAGTGGAGATAGAGGATAACAGAAGGAATACTATTAATTTTCAAAACCCCATACTCTTTTATCTCTGTTTCCTTCCAAAAAGAAAGTTTTTACTGGCTGGATTTTCCATGTAGACGTTGAATGATGGGATAATAGTTCTGTAAAACCCAAGGTATGGGATGAGAATGAATTTGACACGGGGCTGCATGCAAGAAGTAAAGTCACTGTGAGTAGCTAGAACGGCTGGTAAGGGATAGTTTTTAAAAAGGTTTGTTTTTAAAATGATGTGTATATCTGTGTCTGTGTGCATGTATGTCCATGTGGGCAGGCTCCTGCAGAGTCTAGAAGAGCGTGTCAGATTCCTAGGAGCTGTAGCTACAGGCAGCTGTGAGCTACAGAATGTGGGTGTTGGCAATTGAACCCAGGTCTGTGCTCTTAGTTGCACCCCATCTCTAGAACCCACAAAGGGTGGATCTTAGCAGGAAGACAGGCAGGCAGGCCTGGAAGCAAGACAACGAGATATAAACTGGGAGTGGAAGGATCATTTGAAAGGTCTGTGATAGCTATTATAAAGAGATGAGGAATAACAAAAGTATGCAAAAAATAATCCTAAGTCATGTGGCTTGTATTCACAGTACACTATGTGACTTCGAGCATTTTCCCCTACCAAGAGACCTGCCAAGGGTCCAGTGGTTTTACTATTTGAGAATAGTCTATTTAAAGGACCCACTTACATTTAAGTTATAATTCCACAATATATTGATCTGCAATGTAGTTATCTAATTACCATATTTACGTTGTTTAGCTTTCTCTTCACTTTAAATTTGGTAATGCATTGTCTCCAGGAGCAATAAACCTAAAAAGAACATTAGAAATGTATTTTAAGTCAACAAAAAACCCTCTAAGCTTTAACTTAGTAGGAATAGTTTTTCTGCCAAGCATGGTAATTGTTACTTGTGGAATTTCCTTAGAATGGCCAAGGCTTTGACTCTTGAGCTATAGTGCTGGAATAAGCATCTGGGTGGAGGCACAAGTCTGTTGGAAAACCGATGATAGTTCAACTCCATATGTTGCAAGAGATTTCTTGATAGATACACTTGGCAGATCCAAATAGCACAGGGTGTGTTTGCTTCAAATTGAACATAGAACTCCCTTCATATTTGATGTCTGTTTTCTTTTTCTTTTAATCATTTTTTCTAGCTTCATTTTTCCTGTTTTAATCACAGTGGCAACACTTATTAAATTGCAATGTTAATATTTACATGCAAGAATCACACTCAGATAATATTAAGAAGTTTGTAGGGGAGTCAGTTACTTGAAAACACACTTGTCCTGGAAACAACTCCAAAGCAGTGAGGGATGGGGGTGAATTTAAAGACTAGATGGCCATAGGGCCAGGGTTCATCTAAGCAACACAGCAAGCTCAGTTCTGAGCCACAGTACCAAAATCTGGGCTCCAAAACTCTTTTATGGAATTTGAGTTGAAACAGACCTTCCTTGCCATGCTTTCTAAGATGTCACTGAGTGTATAGACACATAGAATATACATACAAGCCAATCAATTTCCAGGAGTGTATTCTAAATGTAAGAGTTACCTTAAATGTATTTGTATTATTTTTCCACTAATTCATTTATTCACTTTACATTGCAATTACAGCCCACCCCTTCTACTTCCAGTCCCTCCTCTGTACAAGGCCCTCCCTCCATGCTTCCCAGCCCTTCATCTCTGAGAAGGGTGAGGTTCCTCTTGGGTACCAACTTACCCTGATACCTCAAGTTGTTGCAGGACTGGGTACATCCTCTCTCACTGAGGCCAGACAAGGCAGCCCTGTTAGGAGGACAGGATTCACAGGCAGGCAACAGAGTCAGGGTAAGCTCCCATTCCAGTTCTAGGGGGACCAGCATGAAGACCAAGCTACACACCTGCTGCCTATGTACTGGGGTGGAAGGGGTAAGTCCAGGCCTTTATGTTCTTTGTTTTATGGTTCAGTCTTGGAACCCCCAAGGGTCCAGGTTAGTTGACTCTGTTGGTTTTCTTGCTTCTGTCTGCAAGCATAGTGGAGTATCATTAATAGTGTTAGGGATTGGTTCTTGCCCATGGAATGGGTCTCAAGTTGGGCTAGTCATTGGTTGGCCATTCCTTCAGTCTCTGCTCTGTCTTTTTCCCTGCATTTCTTATAGGTAGGACAAATTTTGGGTCGAAGGTTTTGTTGGTGGGTTGGTGTCCTTATCCCTCCACTGGGAGTCCTGCCTGGCTACAGGAGGTGGTCTCTTCAGGCTCCATATACCCCACTGCTAGGTGCCTCAGCTAGAGTCACCCTCAGACTCTCTGGAGTGTCCCTCATCCAAAGTCTCTGGCATGTCCTAGAGATCCCACCCCACACCCCATTTCCTTTCATTCTCCAGGTTCTCCTTACATCTGATCCTACTACTTCCACTCCCCATTCCCTCTTCCACCCAGTTCCCTCTCTCCATCCAACTCCAATGACAATTTTATTTCTCATTCTGAGTGAAGTCCAAATATCTTCCCTTGGGCCTTCCTTATTTAGCTTCTTTGGTTCTATAAATTGTAGCATGACTATCCTGTACTTTATGGCTAATATACACTTAAAAGCAAGTACATATCATGCATGTCCTTTGGGTCTGGGTTATTTCACTCAGATGATATTTTTGAGTTCCATCTATTTGCCTGGAAATTTCATGATGCTCTTGTTTTTAATAGTTGAGTAGTACTCCATTGTGTAAATGAACCACATTATCTCCATTCTTCAGTTGAGAGGCATCTGGGTTGTTTCCAGTTTCTGGCTATTACAAATAAAGCTTCTATGAACACCGTGGAGCAAGTGTCCTTGTGGTATGATGGAGCATGTTTATTTGTGAATGTGTGTGTGTGTGTGTGTGTGTTAGGGATTGGTTCATGTGCATGCACATGAGCGTGCACACCTTTCCACATCTTCCACTGAGTATTCATCAGCTGTCATACGAGGTTATACAGATCTGATCTGACGTCTGTAGTTAAATTTGCATATAGGTCACATGTCTCTGAAATCTAACTCCTCTATTTTCTTCTTGTGCATATTAAGGCACTTTCATTTTATTATTTTGGAGAATAAGTGTATCAAACCAGAATACCTTCTTTTTCAGCCAATATAAGTAAAAATATTCAGACAAACAAAACAAAATTTAAAACATTAGTCTAACAGATGTTTTTTCATCTATAGCATTTAAAATTGGGCCCAAATTCTGTAAGCAGGCAGGTTCCAAAAACGACATTTATTACAAATTCAAAAATAAGTGAGATCATTCATTTCAACCTTGTTTGAATTTTGTCTTGAGATTTTAGGGTGGATGTGGCAACCATGCAAATGATTCTGAACCACAAGCAAGAAGGGAATGCTACAGTCTATTCCTCTTGGACTTGGCCTGACACTAGAATTCAAGAACTGGGCACTGTAATCATGACAAGAGCACATGATTTGCAAATGAAGTAAGGCGGAGGATGCCCTCCCCCCGCCCCGCCACAGATTCTGCTGACTTTGCTGATACTCTGGGATTTCCACTGTACGAGTGGTCTTGGGAGATATTTGATAGTCCATTGCAACCAAAATATAAAGCAAAGCCAGTTGTAGACTGACTCGGGAGCTCAGGGGTGTATCTTCCAGGACTTGGGCTGCAGTTAAACACACAGAACAGGGCAACAGTCCCAAAAAACAGCTTTCAGATTCCACCCTCCCCTAACTGTGGTCAAAGTAGCAACTTCCTCTATGGGCCAACATTACAGAATCTCTCTGTAATTATTCGAGGTATAAGCTAGACTCCAGTCCTGCATGGCTTTTAGTATCTCTTACAAAAATCTTATTCTTGGATTTAAATCATTTTCCGTTTAAAATACTTTGTTCTTCTGTTATCTGTAATTGAATCCAGACTGACAGCAAAGTTTTGAGAGAATTTGAGGATCTGTGTCTCACTAAACAATGGGCGATGGCTAATCATTGTCAGCTGGTGGGGAAGTATTTAGCCATTACCAGCATTTACCTGGAATGGGATGTCCATGGAAAATACAGATGGGGTGAAAAGTGCCATGTCACAGTTTGAGGACATGGTGAGCCCATTGAACAAAAATTCAGACTCAGATCATCTGTCTTTCTGAGTCACAGGGTAGGTTGGATGTTGGCAGAAGCAGTGTTGTCCATGTTTCGTGATGAGACTCACCTTTCTTTCGTCAGGGATCTTTGGTGATATAGTGGTGATTTCTATTGGTTTTACCCTATACAGCACTCTTCCAAACTCATAAGTAAAAGCTTTTCCCAGATGTCAGAGCTACAGCTGGAAAGAAAACGATTTACCCTTTAAAACACGGGGAGGTTTTCTTTAGGAAGTAAAGATGCTCTAAAGTAAAATAAATTCCTGTGTGGATCTTCAGATTACAGATGTTACCACATGCCTCAATGTGGAAGCATCTTATATCCTAGAAGAATGGAATGGTGTGTGTGTGTGTGTGTGTGTGTGTGTGCGCGCGCGTGCGTGCATGTGTGTGCCTGTCTGTGCGTGTGTCTATTTGTTTCTCTCTCTGTATATGTGGTGTGTGTCTATCTGTCTGTCTGTCTATTTATTTCAGTCATGCTGGGATTAAACACCAGGCCTTATATCTGCTAGGCAAATGCTCTAGCACTCAACCACATGACAGTCAACCTAGACTTGAAGATGATATTTATGAGATAAGTATGCATTAGTATGCATTTGTTACTTTTCTATTGCTCAGATGAAACACTGTGACCAATGCAACTTAAAGAATAAAGAGTTTATTTTGACTTTCAGTTTCAGAGAGCTGAGTCCATCATGGCAGGGAAGTAAACCAGCAACCAGTAGGCAAAGTGACCAGAGCAGGAAGCTGAGACACACATCCTCAATGGGCAGCAGGAAGCACAGAGAATGGACTGGAAATGGTACGAGAGTTTTAAACCAGCAGTTTTCAACCTGTGGACCGCAACCCCGTGTAGGGTCAAATAATCCTCTCACAGAGTCATATATCAGATAGCCTGCATATCACATATTTACATTATGATCCATAACAGTAGCAAAATTACAGTTGCAAAGTAGCAATGAAAATAACTATGGCTGGGGCTCACCACAACATGAGGAGCTGTATTAACGGGTGGCAGCATTGAAGGTTGAGAACCACTGTCTATACCTCTCAAAGCCTGACTCCAGTGACATACTTTCTCCAGCAAGGCCACACTCCCTAAACCTCCCTAAATAAGACCACAAACTGAGAAACAAGCTTCATTCAAACCACTACACTGTGAGTTGATATCTCAATTGGAAATGAAATCTTGTCTTAACCAGTGACCTGCTTATACATGGGTCTGGATTGGAAGAATTTCAGCATGGCTTAGTGCTGTCATGATGTAGAAGACAGGCACTCAGAATTCAAGCTTTCTGTACCAGGAGGACATAGAATGCAAAACTGAGGGCTCAAATCATGCCTGCACGTGAGAAGCCAATATGGCTCAAGAATTGGGAATTCAAGAATTCCTCCCAAGTCTCTGACTATGGTTGCCACAAGATAAAGGAATACCAAGTGACAAAACAACAACAACAACAACAGCAGCAGCAGCAACAGCAGCAGCAACAACAAACCCTGTCTATCAAATAGGCAACTATCATTCAAATTACTGTTTCTCAACTTCCTTAATGCTTCAACCATTTAATACAGTTCCTCATGTTCTGGTGACTCCCCAACCATAGAATTATTATCGTTGCTACTTCGTGACTGTAATTTTGCTACTGTTATGAATTATAATATGAATATCTGATATGCAGGATAGGTGATATGTGTCTCCTATGAAAGTTCTATTCAACCCCACAAGGGGCTGTGACCCACAGGTTGAAAACCACTGATAAAGCATTCCAACCATCATGATGAGTGCAAAAACTCACCACAAACTATTGCTATCAATTAAGATTTGACTAACAGCAGATGCCTTCTTCAGGACATTATCTTGCCTCAGTTATGGGTTCTATTGCTGTGATAAACACTATGACCAAAAGCAGCTCAGAAGAAAAGGGATTATCTCTTGGTTCAGTTCTCACTCTGTCACTGGTGGAAGTCAGGGCAGGAACTCAAGAAAGAGACTACTGATAGGAACTGCATCAGAAGCTGTGGAGGAGCCGTGCCTCCTGACTTGCTCCTCAAGGCTTGCTCAGCCTGTTTTTTATACATCTCTTGACATCCTGCACAGGAGTGGTACCACTCATAATGGGCTGGGCCCTTCTACGTCAATCATTAATCAAGAAAATGCCCCACAGGGTTGCCTACAGTCCAATCAGATGGGGACATTTTCTTCAGTGACATTCCTTCTTTGAAAATGAAATCTCTAGCTTGTGTCACCATTGCCAAAAACCACCTAACCAACGAACTAATCAACAATAACAGCAACAGCAAAACGAACCGATGCAAATCCTCATTACAAAGAGAAGTGATGAATTAGTCTATCTAAAGTTGTAGACGGAAATGTGGAGTGGAAAAGTTGATTGATTAAAAATACATTATGCACATAGAATAAAACTGGAAAGATACAATAAAAGAATATACAGTGAAAGAGTTTTTCTTTCCCTGTTGCCCATCAGACTCAGATACTAGGGGACCTTAGAAGGCTGTTATTGATACCTTGTGTATCATTCTATATATGTACACACAACACACACAAGCATATATAATTATCCTAAAAATAGGACTTGGTTTCCTAATACATCTTTTCTATTAATATATCTATCCCCTATTCTTGACAATCATTTCATATTAGTGAAAGCCAAGAACTTTTGCAGGTTTTCCTAACTCCTACAGTGTCCATTAGCTATATTAAGCCCCATCTATAAAACAAGCCCTATTTACACAGCCCCAAGTTCTTTCCAGTGTTTTGCAGGTAACACCTCAATGTATAGCCTCATTCCTACAGCTTTGACCTCATGTTCACAGGTGCAAGATAAAATCCTAGACATGACATTTTAGTAAAAAGAAACATACATTTTAAACTTGCTACCTACTTTCAAACTACCTTCCAAAAGGGTGATTTCTGGCTCCTGTTCATGTCAATCACTCTTGCTTTCTGAATGCTCCTTGTTTCAGGGTGTTCACAAATATTTTGATCTCTATAAGGCTAAAAGAGGGGACTTTATTGTGGGCATCTTTATATATATATGTAATCTGTTTCCCCATTCCTAAGTGTTCAGAGCCTCTGCCTCCTGAACTATTTAGTCCTTTCTATTTGACTTAAGGGAGCAAGGGTTTTGTTGTGTGGATCAGGCTTTTTCTTTTTGTTGTGTGTGGTATTTTTGTTCTGGGAAGAACTTAAATTTCATTTCTCTGTTTTTAGTAAGCAGCTTTATCTTTTAAACAATCTTTTACTTTGTTTATAGGCTTTAGAAAGCCAGTGCTATTTTGAAAGGAGAAAACTTTCTTCCATAATTTCTTTTCAGCATGTTTATGGTTTTTTGCTGCATCAAAAATCTGGCAGGCTTTTCAATATGGAGAGAAAATTGAGACTTTCTGTTCCTTCCAGATTATAAAATGCCTTTAACTACTGTATTTTTCTAGTTACTTTTTTGATGCTGTGATAAAATTCCATGAGCAAAAGCAACTTAGAGGAAAGGGATTTATTTTGACTTAAGATCTAGAGGAGTAGAGTCCACCATGGTGGAAAAGGTTAATTAACAAGGTCAACAGTAAAGGGAGTCACAGTAGCAGAGTAATTGATCACATTTTTTATCCACCCACAGGAAGGGAGAGGTGAGAGAGAGACACAGAGACAGAGACCGAGAGAGAGAGAGAGAGAGAGAGAGAGAGAGAGAGAGAGGAGAAAGACAGAAACAAAGAGAGAGAGAGAGACAGAGACAGAGAGAGAGAGAGAGAGAGAGAGAGAGGGGGGGGAGAAGAAAGACAGAAACAAAGAGAGAAAGACAGAGACAGAGAGAGTGAATAGAGACACTATGAAGCAAGTCTTCATTTTCCTAAAATGTGCTAACAACTAGGGACTAAGCAGATGAGCCTATGGGGGACATTTCTCATTAAACCACCACACTATGTGATGTTGTCTTCTTAAGATTATCAGAGATGACTTGCTGGCATACCATCTGCCCTATACCCCTTGGAATTCAGTAATTCATCAGGGACATTCAAACTGTTTCTTCACAGCTAAGGCCCATTTCAGTGTGTGCCTAGCATGCAGACACAGACAAGCCACCGACATCTGTGTTTCCCCCAAATCTCGTGTTACTCTGCTGGTGAAGAGCATGGAAACTCATGTCTGTAAGATGCTGAAAAGCTTAAGGTTGTGTGGAACAGACATTCTATCTCCATGCCTTATTTTTCAGATCTGCAATAGTGTTTTCTAGGTGACATCCCCCAAGTGTGGGAGACCATGTGAATATGAGGGAACAAGGGGCTGCCACCTTCATGAATAAATGAATAAATTAGTCCAATATTGTGAAAGCAGTGAATCGGAACACAGGCCATACCACATGTCAGACTTCTTTTAGCCCCAGAAACCATAGTCACAGTGTCAGGGAGGCAAAGACTGATGGATCCTCCAAAATGGGGCTCCAGGACAGAAGGTGTTCTGTCTCATAAATGAAGGTGGACAGCACCTGGAGAATGACACCTCTGTCCTTTAGATGCACATGCACACAAGTGCACAGGCGCACACACACACACAGACACACAGAGAGAGAGAGAGAGAGACAGAGAGACAGAGACAGAGACAGAGAGACAGAGAGAGACAGAGACAGAGAGAGAGGAGGAGAGGGAGGGAGGGAGGGAGGGAGGGAGGGAGGATGGGAGGGAGGGAGAGAGTCAAACGTTATCAAGTCAATAAAAACAGGCTACTTTATAGAACCATTTTTTAGATTTTCAAGGCAACTTGAATCATTAGGTTTATCTGTGTCTATAAACTCTTTAGCAACACCTCCTGAGGGTTAAAATGTTATTGGTTTACATGTGATGGTTCAAGTCAATCTGGTTTATGCAACATCCATGATCATGTGAAGACAACATATAGTCATTGGGAAAAACCCATGTGGACATTTGAAAAAAATAAAAAAGGAAATAATAGGAAGTGGTTCATCCAAAACCTTAGCATCATGCTAAGCTCTACACACATACCACTCCATGAAGTAAGAAGAAGAACAAAATAGAAAGAGAGAGAGAAAGTGCACGAGAGAAACAAAAACCAAAAAAACCAAAAATGCTTATGTAAATAAACAGATAACTGGCTTCAAAGAAGTAAAGTGACTTTCAATCCCAGAGCCAGTGAATACTAATTTTGGCTGAGACAATGCTACCAAGTAGAGCAAAAGAAAGTTTGAAGCCTCGGGACCTCAGAGGTCTGGCACCTAGAAGCTAAGCATGCTGGGAAGAAATGAATATAATAGGACTGGGGGAATCTGTCCCTCAAGTGACCTGGGTTGTGTCTTCTCTGAACCCATTTCTCTGTAGCTCACTCCCTCACTGCCACTTCTGGCCTGGAAATGGCAGAACAAGAAAGATGCAGTAGCTTCCTCTCTGAAGGCACAGAGGTTGCTCACCTGAGATCAAGTGGAGAGACTGATCAAAGGGAATGTGAGTTTTCACGGGTCCTACTAACTGGAACCCTCTGGGACTACTTGTGGTGAGAAGATCAAGGCTTTATCCTGGCTGGCAAGGGGATGAGAAGACATCCAGGGAATGCCTTTCCTCTACATCTGCCTGGCACATTCATACACTGACCACAGAGCCACCACTGCTGAGACCTAGAAAGACTGTAGATTAGGCTGTGACTCTGCTGCAAACTGGAAGGAGGGAAGGATCTAGGGGGACCACTCTGATCTGGTATGGAGCTCCAGAACTCTGTCTTGTATATCTGTTCATTTGTCTCCAAAGTTCTTCTAGTCTCAAAGCCTGCTAGGCATGTCTCAGGAGGCCAGTGACACATGGAAAAACATTGTCTGTTATTGTGGCACTGATGACTCTCAGAAAATTGGCAAATAATCAAAAAGAATTGGATGCATTTCTGAGATTTAAAATAAGCTCTCATATGTTTTGTGTGACTTTGAACTTAAAGTTTAGGAAAACAGTTTAAAAATGGTGTGAGAAGGAATTGGATTGTGGCACATAGATATTTTAAAGCAAATAAACTTCAATATTCTGTAATGTGTTTTTTATTGTAGATAAATGTATATTATTGTTTTAGGAACTTGATTATTTGATCAAGTGTTATACTCAGCAGTGAGGTCCTAATATTTTATCAATTACAAGGTATTACAAAAGATATGCTATAATGTATCCTCAGCCTAGTATATATATTAGTATAGCTTGCCATTTACAGTTGTGAATTATAAGTTTTAACATTCTTCTTAGGGACCCTAAATAATTAATTTTCTTTGTAGTCCCTTTCTGATCCAAATTGAAAAGGAGAACAGGAAGGTAGTTATGGTGACTGTATAATATAATAAACTCCTTTGTGTTCATGATGGCAAAATAATTTATACAATTAAGTAATGGTGGACATGACACGGGCTTAGGGGAGCTACAACAGGCATGAACTCTGCTTCGTCATGTATCACTGTGTATTTGTGGATAAATGAACCGCTCCAAGCTCTCTTCGGTCTTTTCTTCTGTGGGATGGTGACGTTAAAATCCGTCTTGGAAAGTATTGAAGAGAACAATGGCATCTAGCAGTTAAATATTGACGGTAGTGATTATTACTGATAGAGATGCAGGATGCAAATTGTCAGCCAAAAGCAAAACCTATGTTCTTTGAATGTGGAATAGATTCCTGGACTGCAGCTGGCTAGAGTTACTGTAAAGCAAATCAAACCACAGTCTCCGAAGATTGTAGAGACTGTTTTTCATCCTTAGTGGAACAGAAAGACGGAAGTCTGAAGCTCACTCTTCAGTGTACAGCTAGTGTCACAGGAGTGGAGTAGGACTCTAGAGCAAAAGCAGTCCGTGCCCTCCCAAGGGTGGCTCAACCAGTCTCTGCTACAGTTTTATTATTTCTCCTGGATATGGGAAGCCACTTTGGGTTAAAATGGAAGATTGATGTTTTTGTTTTGAGACATCATCCATCAATATGTTTTTTTTTTTAAATTTTGTCTTCCATGGCTATAAAAAGTTTTTTGAAAATGAAACAAAATCAAGGAGTAAAAACTCTCGATGTGTATTTCTCCTTGGATGATGAGGTGCTCAGTCAGCCTGCTTGGAAAAGATTATTTTCTGCTCTGGTCAAAGTGGCCTACTTTCTTTTTGTGTCGAAGGGCTTTGAAATGAGAAGTTATTTGTATTTTCCCAGGGAGTGTCCACTTTAGGAAGAAAGAAAATTATATGCCTGAAGAGCATGGTTAGCCAGTGTATTGTTTATGTCTACCTTAGGCTTGCAAGGAAGCACATAGGATTTGAGTTTATTCTTTTCTGGAAAATATAAAACATCATGTCTCATTTCATTTTATAACAGTATAATCTTACTCTCCGTATTTAGGAGATACTTAGGGGTGACCTCTCTGAGTACAGGGTTAGAAATTAAACCAGACCAGATATGCAGAGAAATGGAATAAACAAAAGACAAATTTTTAAAATTCCTTAAATAAGAAAAAGTGTTTCAATTATTTAAGTATATTTTGACCCTCTCTACTGCGTTGACTTTAGCAAACTTTGTAAAATCAATCTGCAATCATTTTATATGTAAAAATCATCATTAAATGTAATTGAGACATCAGGGGATTCTCATTATGAAGAGTAGAAAACTAAAAAAAATTAATTAATTAGTGACGTGTAGGGAGTACTGGAAGAGTAGTCTTTGAAGCTGGTATTGGGGGATATCTCATTCACTTGTGCTAGGTGCCCTCTCCTGGTCATTGGGAGTAACGTTTACTGGCTTACTCTGTCTTACTATGAAGCACACGTGCATTTGGACATGAACTACGTGCTGGGCTTCACCTTCTAAAAATAGAGAACATTTAATTTACTGGCCTTGGAATCACTCGCCCACCTCAGTCCAGAACTTTTGTTCACCAACCAATGCCTGACTAGCCCTACGTGGCAGAGGTGGCCTTTTATGAACTGGAGAACTTACTCATCTTTTTGGCTTTGACTTACTGGCCTGTTTATACAACACAAAGTGACAGACTTGTGGGACAGAAAAGCCATCTCCAACGTGAGCAGGCCCAGAAGTGAGCAACTTTCCAACTTCACCCCGACAGGAACCTGCAGTGTACACCTCATGCCCAGGGAAGGAGGCACCTACTGAGACTGAGTATTCAGTCTGAAATGTTCCTGAAGCCACTGGCTAATGCACTTTGCCATATGTTTTAGGAATCAGAGAAAGCTGGGGTTAGTCAGAGCCTGAAGCCTATTACCGAGAAACTATGCCTTGGTATGTCTACCAAGAAATTATGATCATATAGGGATTCCCAGAAAAGACAGCTTCGAAAGGATAAAATGATTTTAGCTTATAAACTATAAATCCTCAGAGTGGGAGTGGCTGTAAATGTCTCTAACTCAATTTCCAGTCCAGGATATACATGAACTGTCAACTTGTTCTGAGAGATATGGTAGGTGTAGTCTCCTACACAAGTAATTACCAAGCAACCAAACAACCAACCAAGCAACCAAGCCACCAACCAACCAATCAACCAACCAACCAACCAACCAAGCCACCAACCAACCAACCAACCAACCAACCAACCAACCAGATAAACAGCCATCACCTTCCCTAGGCTTGTTTACTGTTTGTTATATATTATTCAGTGTTCTATAGCTCTGATGAAAATCTTTCTGTCAAACCTATACACACATGTTGAGTCATGGCAGGGGAAAGGAACATGGAACTGCTGCTTCTCAGGCTGCTTCCTATGCTGCAGGCAAAAGTGTCCTGTGTCTATGTCTTTAGGAGTCCCTGGTTTTGGTCAACAAAACAGAAATGTACTGGCTTGCAGGTTTATAAGTAACGCACAGTTAAAACCTAGAACTGACAATACCCTTCCACTAAGTTGTAGTTTTCCCTATATCCTGTAAGTATCTACTTCCCTTCTTTATGAGTGAGATACTAGACCAACATCAGCAGCTAATTAATCTCCTATTCCAGTACATTTAGAATATTCAGAATATGTAAACACACAGACAATATGTTTCTCGTCAGAAATCAAAATTCAGAAACCATTTCACAAATGTTTATGCCGTGATGTTTTAAACAATAGCATAGCTCAAACTAGTAGTAGAACCAACTTAAACCTAACCCCAACTAGCTTAAAAATAAATGAGACTCAGATTATGGTTATTTTATTTGGCTTCAACAATTATTGGGGGTAACTCCTAATCTACATTTTAAAACTGTTGACCTGGCTATCTCCCCAGTGGTGTGCCCCAGATACTTCCTGTTTCTCCTGGACGTGTGCTAATGGTCCATCTCCACTCATGGTGGCTTCTTCCTCTTCTCCCTTTTGTCCTCCTTCTCTTCTTGGTCTCTCCTCTCACTCTTCTCTATCCCCAACATCCAAACCTACTTACCTCTAACCCTTCCAGTAATTGGTTGAAGCCAATTTTATTTAGCCAATACTTTTAAATCAAGGAACAATGTTTGCACCATAAAAGCCTGTAAACCTGAGAAACCTTCAGGTACAGAATTTAGCCTTATAAATACATAGCAATAGATCAAACCTCAGCACAAACCCACCATGGATTTGATGCCTAGCCCTTGCCCAAACTAGGATAAAGGGAGTGAATTCATTCAATACAGACAACCCTAGACCACACCATTGTTTCAATAGTCAAAAGTTAATAGTGCTGATACTTTTTAAAGTGAATCAACAGAAATTTTGTTAACTCTTGTGATGGTGAGCCCAACCTTGCTTCTTAAGTCCTCATACAAAGGATAATGATGGGTACATAAAAAGTGATTCCTGGAGGGATAAGAACAAAAAGATCATTAGCTAAGATTGGCATCATTTCATTGAAGACATACTGTTCTGGTTATTTTTATTTTCTCTTTCACAAGTTGAATACGAAAAATAAGTTCCCATTTAGAATCTGTACCACTGGACTTAGGTAATGTCAATAACTTCACTAGATACAAGGAAGAGATGAGAACTAAGGTACTTCAACTTTAAAAATATTTCTACCATATGTTAAAGAATGACAAAAAAGTAGTTTGGAGAACAATTATTCCTTTTAAGATGATAATATAAATGAATTATTTCCAGCTTCCCTTTCCTCCCTTCAAACCCTTCCATATATTCTTTCAAGTTTTTCATTGTTATTATCTCTCTCTTTCAAGTTTTTCATTAATTGCTATTCTCTCTCTCTCTCTCTCTCTCTCTGTGTGTGTGTGTGTGTGTGTGTGTGTATGTGCACTCGCGCTCGTCCAAGGAAGATGTTGGGCATTTTGTTCTATAAATTTTACTTTATTCCCTTGTCACAGGATCTCTCACTGAATGTGGAGCTAGTATTATAGTTAAGGAGATGCAGGCATCTTGTCTGTGGCATCACAGTATTGGGACTGTAGGTCCCAAGCTATGCTTGGGTTTTCACTTAGGAACTGGGAATTACAGCTCAGGGTCTCATGCAGGTACAACAAATGCTCTTACAGATGGAACCATCTCCCTCTTACCCATAGTCTCTTCATTCCTCTCTTTATTGTTCTTTCTAGCATTGTAGATTATATGCAGGCCCTGCTTAATCTTAACACATAAAGTGAAGTTTGGAATTAAGTTTTTAAAACTCACTTCAATGAGCTCTGAATTTAAATAAGAGTGTTTCACAAAGGAATTTTTAAAGGCAGACCTTTAGATTTAAGCCTAAACAATTACATTATTTATCAACAGAATGCCTGTCAACTACCTCTCCCCTGGGAAGATGAAAGTCTAGGTTTAATTCTGAGAAGCAATAGAGGAAAGTGGCTAACCATGTGGTAACACTTTAAACACCAGCAATCCCATTAGCTGTGTTCACCTTGGTGCAATAAAAAAACCCATGGTGACTTTGTGCTCTGTTATGTTTATCTGCTTTATGTACCTGACCATTGGTATGCCTTTGTGTGATCCAAAGCATAACACTAACAAGTCCCAGAAAAGGGGGCTCTAAATGAGACTAATGAGTACTGACAATTTGGAAAAGCAAAAAAAAAAAAAGGAACTACCTGATGTTTGGTGGATTCTGAAAGAAATAACATTCACGTAAGTCTTCTTGTCTAAGACTGGGAAGGCAAAGGACTTTGCCTTTGGTCCTCAACTCTCTCCTATATAAGCCCCTTTAGCCTTTTTTTTGCCCATTTCATTATAGACATGAAGAAAATAACTCCACAGACAGGTGTTTCCTCACATAATAGAACAACCTTTTATTTGTGTCCTTACTAAGGATGAATTGACAGAGACCTGGTAAGCCAGAATGCCGGTAACTGCAGAACCACAAGCCCACAGGATGATGAGTGACTTCCATGTACATAGTGCCCAAAGCTAACAGTCATGGCTCTCAAAATATAATCATTTTTTTCTGCTTCTTTGTTTATTGCTTCACTGGTTGAATCCTCCATGGACCTAATGGTTAATGGTACCTTATATTTACTGTTAAAAATGCAACTTAAGTGTCTACCAGATAGCTGAGGAGATAAAGGAACTGGCCATCAAGCTCGATGATCTGACCGTGATCCTAATGGTAGAAGGATAGAACCATGTTCTTAAGTTTGTGTCTGGCCTTCATACATGTGTTTTAGCTTGTGTGCACACCAAAGCACCAAAATAAATGTAAAGAAAACAAAAAAAAAAAGATTGCTATTTAAAATAAGATAAGAATGTTTTCTCCAAGGTTGCATCTGGGTGTTTGATTCAAACATGAAAGAGAACAAAACAAATATTCCTCTGTGTGTGTGTGTGTGTGTGTGTGTGTGTGTGTGTGCAGTAAACAGAACAAGAAGTAAATAAAACTCACAGGGAAACACAAGGATATAGAATGTTCCCAAAGCTTTCCCTCTAACCTGGTACCAGCAGGGTCTACAATTGTGTACATATGTGGTTCCAATGATGTGAAGGCCAGTCTCTTTTCTGTGGCTGTCAGTCGTGTTCATCAGAACAAATGTTCTCATTTTAGCTGACTGTTTTAAACAGAAGTTTCAAGTGGATGTGAAAACTGCACATATGTGCACACACGCACGAGCATGCGCACACACACACACACAAATTAAAATATTTTAAAATTATAATAACTACTAAAGATAATTAGCAATATATTGTGTGACTAAAATAAAAAATATATTAAAATGGTAATAAAAATCTAGAGGAGAGAAATGAGGAAAGTCTTACAAGGACATTAAATTCTACATGAAGTGGCTCAAAAACCCAGACTATTGCTAAGGCAATGGGTTACTCTTCAAAAACTGACAGTGGGCCCCATTGCTGAAGACAACACCCACCCAGCTCAGTGAGATGGAGATGTTGAGCTGGTGACTACTTGGAGCTTTCACCCCTGTGATCTACTGCCTTTACTGCAAGAAGGGACTCTTTAGGCTACCAAAAGAAAATACAAACACCAACCGAGTCACAAAACTTTGACCTACAATCTGCCCTGTATGCAAACTATGCTAAGACAATGGTGGCAGGAGTCACCAATCAACGTTTGGTTCGACTTAAGGCCAACATTACCAAATGGAACCCATACCTGACACTATTTGGGTAACCAAGAACCAGCGAATGAATAGCCCAGAGACATAGGATAAAAGCAAACATTACTGGTCTAAAAATAGTATTAGTAAAATGATTTCTAATGATATTCAGCTACACTCATAGATCAGTGCCTTACTCAGTCATCATCAGAGAAGTGTCCTCCTGTAGCAGATGACAAGGGATGCAGAGACATATAGCCAGACATTATGCAGAGTGGAGACAGAGACAGAGAGACAGAAAGACAGAGAGACAGAGAGACAGACACAGAGACAGGGAGAGAGAGGGAGAGGGAGGAGAGGGAGGGGGAGAGAGAGCAAAGGAAGAGGAGAGGGAGAAGAGGGGGTGGGAGAGGAGGGAGAAGAGGGAGAGAGGGAGGGAGAGAGAGAGAGGGAGAGAGGGAGAGGGAGAAAGGGAGAGGGAGAGAGGGAGAGGGAGAGAGGGAGATGGGTAGAGGGAGAGAGAGAGACAGAGAGAGGGAGATGGAGAGGGACAGGGAGAGGGAGAGGAACAGGGACAAGGACGGGGGAGGGAGAAGGAGAGGGAGAGGAAGAGGAAGAGGAAGAGGGAGGGGAGAGAGAGAGGGAGAGAGAGGGAGGGGGAGGGAGAGGGAGAGGGAGAGAGGAGAGTCAGTCCTTGGAACACACAGATATACATGGGACGATCCCTCCCCTCAGAACTTAGAGAACTCCACAGAAGAGGAGGCAAACATGTAAGAGCCAGAGGAAAGGAGAAGGAAGACATCAGAACAAGACCCTCAGAATTAATTGATGCTAAAACAAATGAACATCCAAATACAGACAAGTAAGTTTCTTGTCTGTATCATATCCTATCATAAAACACCATATACAAAAGTTCATTCAAATTTAAAACCTAGAGTTTAAAAATGGTGAAAAAATCCTTTCAATTTTAGGAGGTCTTAAAAAACAAACTCAGCATAACTGATATAAAAAACTGATAAAGTATACCTCGTAGAAATTAAAAATGCCCATTTTTAAAGGACCTTTTAGAGAGAATGAAGACAGCAAAATGGCTTTATAGAACTCCTGAAAGTTATTTACTCCACTGTGGGTGGCTGTACCAAAACTTTTAAAAAGGCACTCAGAATTCAATAGCATGTAAACCATTAAAGTGTTTTAAGTGGGAAAAAGATATCAGCCATCTGCTAACCAAGGATCTCTTAAGAATAACAAATACGCAACTGCACTGGTGTTTAAAAGTAGTCATCATTAGTCAAATCATAGTGAAAAATTACAAAATATCTACTAGAATAACCAGAGTTCAAGATTCAATCATATCAGCCCCTGGTAAAGGCAGAGAGGATTCCTAGCTCCTGTGTATTGCTGTTGACAACACAAAAGAATACAACTATTTTGAAAACCAATTTGGTGATGTCTTACAAAGACAAGGAGACACCTGTCAGATGGTCCAGCCATCCTTCCTAGAATTTACAGAAGATGAAAACTAGATCCACTACAAGGCTAAAATAAAAATACCCATAGCAACTTTATTAGTAGTAGCCAGAATGGAATGACGCAACTGCTTATCAATATGAGAATATAGTAACACACTTCAGTACACCACTCAACAGAAAAGTGGCAGTCAAGGAACATGGCAATGTGGATGAAACAGAATCATTTTCCAAATGAAAGAAACCAGAAAAGAATAAACATGGTGGGGCAGTGGTAGTACTGGGGCACTGGTGGCACTCACCTTTAATCCCACCAGGAAGGAAGGGGCAGGGACATGGGCAGGGAGGCAGGGAGGCAGGGAGGCAGGGAGGCAGGGAGGCAGGGAGGCAGGGAGGCAGGGAGGCAGGGAGGCAGGGAGGCAGGGAGGCAGGGAGGCAGGGAGGCAGGGAGGCAGGGAGGCAGGGAGGCAGGGAGGCAGAGGCAGTCTCTGTGAGTTTGAGACTAGACTGATCTACAAAGTGAGTTCTAGGACAACCATGGCTGTTACACAGAGAAAACCTCTCTCAAAGGGAAAAAACACTATGTGGTTCTATTTGTGTGAAATTCTAGAAAAATAGACTATAGTATGAGAGGTTATTAAGGTTGACCCAGGCTGGTGGATGCAGTTGAAAAGCACAGGAAATAATAAAGCCTCAGAAAGCTTGTGCAGACGGTAGACGTGTTTACTGTCTTCATTATGATGGTGGTTTCATACACACACACACACACACACACACACACTCAATATTCATAAAAGAGTTTTTTGCAAACATCACATTCAACAGCCACTGGTTTACAAAATATTGGACATGTTTTTAGCTGATGTATCTAATATAGAAACATATAAAATACAATTTATTGGGAGAACTCAGGTACTGCATGGCTAATGACCAGAATGTCATCACTATTATAAAATAACCAGCCTCAAATATTTCTAGGGAGAGGATCTGATTTTCAATTGGATGATACAAAAGGTGGCTAGTATAGCTAAGAACTCCATTGGGTCTGCAAACTTCCTTCAGCTGATATGTGTGTCACTGCTCTGAGATCTGACTCCTGGATCTGTTGTGCCTGCACATTTCACACATCTGCCAAACCCCCAAATTCAATAAAATAAAATGCTTGTTTATGCTTTACTAGATCTATACTACTAGGATTATAATCAAGTGGTACTTTTCTATCAAAAGTGTTTTGTAAGAGACTAGAAGTTATGCTTATTTTTATTATAAGTATATTTGATGATTACACACACACAAACACACACACACACACTCACTACATTTGAATTTCCATCACTCCTCCCCCCCCATGTCTTATCTTTCCTACAAGTTCATTTCTCATGATGTCTTGTTTTGTGATCCACTGAGTATAGTCAGGGCTGTCAGAGTACCATGGCTATAAATTTCCCAGAAGAGCCTAGTGCTTTCATCAGTGGGTATACAGCTCAAGATAATGACTCACCATTCAAAATCCTTTGGTAGATACTAATTCAGCATTAAGGGCCAGAACCCCATGCATCCCTACCCAATCCACGACTGGCTGTTTTTACGTTTAGTCTTAGACAAACCCAGAGCATGCAGTCAGAGCTGCTGTGAATTCATGATTGCAAGGTTTGCAGCAAGCAGAGATGATGATGTCTCACAGCCTTTCTCCCACCTCCCAGCTCTTAAAATCCACCCGCCCCTTCATTCAACAGGCCCTGAGCCTTTGAGGAAGTAGTATCACTCTGTTTTTTTTTTTTTTTCACTGTTTTTCTTTTTTTTTGTTTTGTTTTGTTTTGTTTTTTGAGACAGGGTTTCTCCGTGTAGTTCTGGCTGTCCTGGAACTCACTCTGTAGACCAGGCTGGCCTCGAACTCAGAAATCCGCCTGTCTCTGCCTCCCAAGTGCTGGGATTAAAGGCGTGCGCCACCACCGCCCGGCGGAAGTAGTATCACTATCTTTAGGACTGAACACCCAAATGTCCCCTTTTCTCAGCACTCCCAAAAGCCAACAACCTCTGTATCCATCCCCACTCATAGTAAAGAGAAGCTCTCTAATTACACCTGAGAGTAGAGTTTGCCTATGGTTGTAAATGTAGGTGCTTAGAAGGCAATTTGATGCAATGTCCATTACCTGAACACCAGCTGTAAGACTGGTGTGTGTGTGCATGTGTGTGTGTGCATGTGTGTGCGTGCATGTGTGTGTGTGTGTGCATGTGTGTGTGTGTGTGTGTGCATGTGTGTGTGTACGTGTGTGTGTGTGTGTATGCCAGGGCCTATGGAATCCCACCAACCTTGAAGTTTTGACCATATTTATAGTGCTAACCTTGAATTATCTCAAGGGCACACCTCCAATCCCATTAGAAGCAGGTGGTTTGCCTCATCACAATATTGCAGCAGTGGGCATATTTCGCCTGGTGGGTTGGTATTGTACTTCATAGAGTTCACGGCTGGTAACACTACGGATGTTTCTTCTTCCTCAACAGCCTTCACAGTACTTTATATATAAATTACTGTTTGGTTTCAGACCCTGGGAAAAGGGACTGAGGTGCATATTTTACATATCAAAGCAGACCTGGTCTCCAGATTCTCCCAGCTTCTCTCAGTCCCTACCTAGGATACTCTCCCTCCAACTCTAAACTTTTCAGCCCAGGAGCAAGGCTACCATTTCCCCAGAGGCTCTTCCCTGTATAATCCAGATGTTTTGCAGATGCAGTCAGAGCTGCTGTGAATTCATGATTGCAAGGTTTGCAGCAAGCAGAGATGATGATGTCTCACAGCCTTTCTCCCACCCTTTCCTTCTCTTCTCTATCTGCTCAAGCAACCTTTCTCCCCCTATCCCCGTGTCCCACATGGCAACTCCCCTGGTCTCAATCCTATGGGCCAGTGAACTCACCCAAGAATACCTTCCCAATAAACCTGCCTCTCATATATTCTAATCTGGCTTGAATTGGATCATTTCACCAGTGGAGAATTAACCTATCAGTTACCATATTTAAAAATTTGACGTTAATAAAAATAAAGTGAAGTCTGTTTCATATAAACAAGAAACAAATGGGTCCTTCAGCCCTTCTATAAAATTGGATCTATCATAATTGATTTGACAGTATCACAAGGAGGAAACTGAGCCTGCATTAAAATGAAATACAAAATATGTACACGTGAAGATTTGGGGAGTATGTTTTCAGTTGTCCAAGATCTACACAATCAAATAATGTCAGTATCAAATTCTACCTCAAGTATTAATGGTTTCTTAGCCCCATGGTTCTCAAGTATCTCATGTTCAAAACATCGTCACTCTATTCTGAGTTCCTTATCTTAAGATTATGTATCACAGTCCGCTGTATTTTTATTAATGACACGATGCACAGAGTAGTGACATCTATAAAATAATGATCCTTCCATCTCCAGGGCTCGATTTACTCCTGGGTACCTGAGATCAAGCAAGTTGAGACTTTCATCCCTGGATAGGTAGGATATTATTCAGCCTGGGTTTCAGAAATAGAACTTCAGTCATTACCCCTTAAGGGATTGAAGTCTTAGAGAGGTTAAAATACTACCCACCAACAAGAGAAAATAACAGGGAAACTTAAGGAGATATAAAGAGGGAAAGAATTCTCCCCACCCCCATCCCTACCCCCATTCCCCCTACCCTGTGTCTGCTGCCCTAGAGTCTGTCTGGCTGAGACTTGACTTCCTATGACCTTTCTGACCTATGGATTTGCCTTATCAGCCTGCAAGTCTACACAACGCATAAACAATCTTCCAATCTTGTTTACTGAAAAAATTTCCTTAGGTAAAAGTCATCATGTGTAAGCATTTTTTAGTTACTATTTTAAATCCTTTTGGATTTTGAAGCCACCTAAATCCTGTGCATACAATTATTGTTAAGACACTTACATGCCACTTTCTTGAGAAACCTAACACACCCTTCTTAAGTGTATACAGCTGTCCTTTTCCTACCTCTCCCCCACACCTATGCTTAAAATATATTAAACTATATTAAAGCTTCTAAATAAGTTCCAAATCAGCTTCGCAAATGAATTAAATGAATAGCAGTTCTTGCCCTCAAAAAGTGCAAAAACGGTCATAGCTAAATGATAGAACATTATTAAGGAGAACAAAGCTTAAATCTGTACTCATTTCTAAGAGCAAAAGTATGTTTCACAAGGTGGTGCCTGATTAAGTATGCAGTGAACATTCCAGAAAAGGATCACTATGGGATATCAGAGGTTTGTTATAAATTGGGCCTGTGAACAACAGCTTTTCTTAAAGGGAGCATGCCTGAAGCTCGGTCCTGGAGAGTTGTGTAACAGACCAAATGTTTGGCTAGACAGAGGAGTCACACAATTGCTTTTAATAAACTGTGGGCCCACATTCTGTGTTTAGAGAGTCAATATGTTCAGGGAATGCGTTCTGCCAGTAAAGTCAGTCCCTGTGGATGATGCTGCTGGCTCCTCTGCCAAGGAGTCTCTTCTCCCAGGCCAAACACACAGTGTGACTGGGAGTCTCAAGGGGTCACTTAGAAATAGCCCACTTGCTGGAACTGGGATGTGTTTGTGGGGCTGGTGAAGCACCTGTGCCCACCCATGACTGGATGTAGTTATTAGTTCCTCATTTTTCTGAGTGGCAAACTTGTTCTCATATGTTCCTGCAGGGGAAGAAAGTGCTCAGAGTTTATGCAGCGAATCTGTTCTGAAGAAATCATTATGCTCCTCTGAGGAAATACCATCGTTATTTTGGTATTCCATTAATGTTGGAAATTTTTATTATTTGAAAGGCTGACCAAAGGCCCTTTTTAAAAAATCCACAAATAAACATCACATTCCTGTTTAATATGGGTGAATATTATTGGCTTTTGAAAAATAAGGAACAGGCAGGTCATTCTTGTCCCCACCCAGCAGCTTAGAGACCTTTCCGGTATCAACAAGTTTGACACTTCCCCTTCTATCCTGTCCTCAATGGAATGACTACTTCAAAATATCGAGTCTGTTGGAAGGTCCCTGCTACTCCTTACATGGCTGAAATGGTAGCAAAGAATTGGCAGTGACCAAATATTACTAAGGGACACTTCACAATTTTTCTCTCAAGAAGGTCCTATCACTGGTTCTCTTAAATTGAAGCCTTCTTCGAGATGGATAAATACAGGACAGTATAGTTGGGTCTTCTCTTTATTCTTCCTGCATGAGGAAATATTTGTCTCTCAGGAAATCAGGACAACCGAATATAAGTTGGTTGGCTTCTTGTTTGGTTTGCTGTTTCATACACATGAAGACACTTGGAAGAGTGAGAGGACACTAGGCAAAACTGGGAGCTTTCAATTTATTGCTTTAGATAAAAGTTGCCTCAAGCATCTTTGGTAATTTGTCTTTGTGGGTATGAGGGGGTGATTGGGGCTGGTGGAGTCACCCTCAGATTCTATTCCTAGCTACCTTCTGTTAAAATTCTAATCTCCTCTCTTCCTTATGCCTACTGACAATGACATTTGCTACCCTAGATGTCCTGGACCAAAACTGAGTGATGTGATAAACAAGACTGTAGATCAGATAGATGGAGTGAAGCAGTTCCCCCTGCATCTGCGATATTTGGGTGTGAAAACAGTCTCGATGGATGTTTTTGTACTGAGCCTTGCTCCGGCTCCTCTTCATGCTGTAACCTGATGCTCTATGGTCAGCTCTGGGTACTACTTTAAAATTTTACTGCTCCTGAAACCCAAGATGACTGTAGTGTTTCCATGTCCCAAGCTTGTCCCACACCAGTTCTATCCAACAGAATTGACCATGGCAATGGCCTACAGTGGCCACTAGTGATGTGCGTGTGTTGAGCATTTGAAATGAAGTGTGACATTTAGTTTTAATCAGTTTATATTTATATTGCAATAGCTGAGTGTTGCTAATGCTTATTATATTAGATAGCACAGCTTCCAAAAACAGTGTAAACTGAGAGGCAACATCTTCTCAATTGCACAGACCTATTAATATGTGCTTATTATCTGCACAGATACAGACTTCTTTCCCTGGCATCTAAAAAATCCCTACTTGTTTATATCTTATATACTCTGTGTCTCCATGCATGAGTTTTACCGTATAAACTAAGACTGTCAGTTTTGTATTTCTCAATCATATTTCTTTAAACATATGTGTATATGTTATTAAATACCAGTATTAGCATATCTCGGCTCTATGCTTAAGCATGTGATGAATTTATAAAGTAGTCAGACAATTTTGTTTGTCTAAATCAGTGCTTCTCACCCTTCTTAAAGCTGCAAATCTTTAATACAGTTCCTCATATTGTGGTGACCCCAAACCATAAAATCATTTTGTTGCTACTTTATAACTGTAATTTTACTAATGTTATGAATCATAATTTAAATACCTGGCATGCAGGATATTGTGTTTTATAAAAAAGAAAAGGAACCGGAGATATGTTTGCTAGATGTACAGTGTGGTATGGGGGAAGAGGGTGCCTCTCTGGGCCCATGCTGAGGCATCCCTTCCCCCTGAGGTACCAGCCATAACTTAGTTTATTTAGGGCATGGGAAGGGGAATTGGGAAGGGGGAGGGGATAAAGACAGAGAGAGAGAGAGAGAGAGAGAGAGAGAGAGAGAGAGAGAGAGAGAGAAGTGGAGTAGAGGTTGGCCATGAACACATGGAGAGAGGGGAACAGGGAGTGAAGGGACAGAGAGGGGAGAGGGTAAGAGGGTAAGAAGGCAAGGGAGCAAAAGAGCAAGAGAGAATGCAGGGGGCAAGCAGCCCCTTTTATACTGAGTCAGGCATATCTGGCTGTTGCCAAGTAAGTGTGGGACAGAGCCTAGAAAAAATGCCAACACAGGATATTTGATATGGGACCCTCAGGTGAGTAGCAGCCCCCAGGCTGAGTACCATATTTCTAAATCATGTTTAATTTTTATTATTAAATTTTAGGGTACTCCACTATAGGTTTAAACAGTCAGTTTAATCAGGAGAAATTGGCATTTTATCTGTGGGACAAATGGCTTTTCTTCCCAAGCAGAATATGCCTATGTTATTAGGGTCTCATGCTTCTCCGTGTCCCCTGTGGTACAGAGAGCAACCTCCAGCCCTTGATCTCATTCTCTCAGAACTTTTCTTCTCCTAAGAGCACAGGCTTTGTTTCACAATGTATATTTGCCTTCCACATTCCTTCCTTTCAAATGTTTATTACACATGTTAATCTTCAACAGCTGGCCTTTATTTTTGTGGTGAATGCATTTAATAGATGCTATGAACACTTCCCTTGACCAAAAGACTGTTTGCTTTGAGCCAAGGCCTGACACAATATTTCCCCTCTCAACCACTCCTTTGTATCGCTGTTTGCTCGTTCTGCATTTACATTGCTTCTGTGACTCCACTCCTTTCAATGTTATCTGTGAAACTGGAACTCTCCGATTCACATGTTGATACACACGTGCACGCCTTGCTGGACTCAGCACGTCAGCTTCCATTCGTGTCTTCCTTTGCTTGTGAGGCAATGCTGCCTTTTGAATTCTATTGGGCAAAAAGAGTTCTACAAAAGAAACACCTCTTTAGTGGACTGACTGGCAAGTCACTTCATTTTAGTCCTTTGTACTAAGTAGTATCTCAGTTGATGCTGGTTTCTGTCCTTAGCACCTTTATCTTGTAAGCTCTCAATTATAATGCTTCAGTAAGTTCTGATTTGGTCACCCATATTGTGTAGTCATTAGCATATAAGGTCACAAATATTTATTACATACTTAATTTTTAAAAGTTGCACAATCATATGAACAAAAATACAAAGAAAAATAACAGTCTATGACTTTAATGAAATCATACTTTCTTTTCATGGGTATATCTGAATAATATTATAATGATATCCAGATCTTTTAGAGTAATCCTTTAGAATCTATTTTTTATTAAAAGACTTTTTAATACATTGAGACAGAGTTTACACAATCCTCCTGTCTTGTAACTACCATTTTCCCAGAGCAAATCTGAAACTGAAAAGAGCAGATATGGTGGTTTGAGAATGCCCACCACTGGCTCACATATCTGAACACTGGTCCCCAGTTGCTGGTGCTCATCGGAGTTGTCCAAGTGGCCACACCTTGCTGATGGAAGTCTTCACTCAGGTCAGATTCAGAGGCTTCAAAGCTTTGTGACATTTTCATTCCTCTCTCTGCTTTGTGCTTGTGGCAAAAGACATGAGTTCTGTGTGTCCTGCTCAAGCTGCCATGTCTGCTGCCTGTCATTGTGCTTCCCTACTGTGACAGACTCTTATCTCCTAGAAACCACAAACCCATTCTTATCCCTTTGGAACCACAATACAAATAAACTTTCTCCTCTAAGTGGCCTTGGTCTTGGTGTTTTATCACATCAACAGAAAAAGTAACTATTCCAATAGGCCTCTTGAGAAGGACAGGGGCTGCTTTATCTTAGGGGGGCTTAGTTAAGGAGTTAGGCTGCAGAATCTCAAGCTCATACAAAACTTCCACTCTGAACCAACGGCTCCAGGTTCTCATTTCACAAATTTCAAGAAGGATTTTCATGGGCCATGGGGAAGGGTTGTTTTAGAAAAGGAGTTTGTAAGTTTTTTAGAATAGAATTTAAGACAAAGCAAGCAAGTGGAGCTCTTGTATTTGTAGATAAACTAAGCAAACCCATAGATGGAGCCAATTTGGGGGTTACTGAAGCACTTATGAGTTGAGATATGGGTGTTGGACTTGTCATGTCATGGGCTAAGCAATCAGCTCACCCTGTATATAAAGTGTCCAGAAGCCTCTAATTTTGGTTACGATTTCCCATGTGACTTTGCAGGCAGCTGGGCTCATTTAGGCAGTATAAAAGGAGAAAAAAGATAAGAAACTAGGACAAGATTCAGAACCCACTTCTGGCATTTCTTGCCTCTAACCAGGACATCTCTGCCTTTTGGTCAAGGACAAAAATCAAGGTCAGTGTCTCTAAACTGCCTAAGCAGTTTCTCTCTTCTGTTTTCATCCTTCCTAGTTTGGTTCTGATAAAAACCCTTTCAAAGTGTTGTCTTCCCATCACATCTTCATGTGGAAGAAGGCAGAAATAAACTTCTTTAGGTTTATTTTTTTTAATGATGCATATCTATGTGTGCATGTGTCTTCATGTTAGTATGTACTCATGTGCTTAGGTACCCACAGAGGCCAGAGGAGTATGTCGGATCCTGTGGAATTGGAGTTCCAGGGACATTGTGAGCTGCTGAACAATGATGCTAGGATCAAAACTCAGGTACTTTAGAAGAACAGGAAGTACTCTGAATTGTGGGGCTGTGTCTCTAGCCCTAGGCCTATTCATAATAAGACTGACTAAATTGTATGAACACTCTGCTTTCATGTTTCTATTCCTTGGGTTAAGATGTCAACTCCTGAATTGGGTGAGGATACAGACATTTAGACTACAGCACCAAAAGAAAATACTGTCTCTGTCGTGAGAACTACTTCTTGAAAAACAACCACTATTTAGAGAAAATAAACAAAGCAGATGAAACCTCCAAATCTTAAATCTCTGAATGCAACATCTAATTAATGACCCACAAAGCAGGAATTAGCAATAGGGTATGGTAGAGAAAGATGGTTCAGAAAGAAAAATAGCACATTACTAGGAATCATACCCATGCACAAGAATTTAAAGGAAGACTTTGCTGGGGAGGAGATCATGTATAGGAAATATGGACCTTTTCTATACTTTAACATTCACCACAACCATAATTCATCAGTGGTCCTTGGTTGGCTTATGGATGATCAAGTTTATTATAATAAGTTTCCTTCACAACAAAAATCAGCTCACTTCAATACACAGCAGTATGTTAGTGACTTGTTCAACTACATATCTCCAGCATTACATAATACAATTTAGGCTATTTTAATAGCCAGGGATTTGAAAAGAAGATATTTATGCTTGTAACTACTTTTCACAATGATTTTAAGGAAAATACTTGAGAGATCTGTGCAAAGAGATCTCACAGAATTCTTCCTTGAAGTCTAAAGTTCTCATTGTTGCTCTTTTGGCTTAGGGTATAGAAAACCCTCGGCAATCTGAGAATTTACTAGTGAGAAGGATAATATACTAAACAGTTCTTATTGAGGAACACTGCATATTCTTCTTTTTTACAGTTGTTCATAAACTGTGTCCTTAAAGGATGGATCTTGTTGGAGTTGCTTGGACAAGAAAGTCTGACATAGAAATGGTCCCTACTAAGGCTTCAAGTTGGAAAGCAAAAACTAAGTAAGGCATGTGTGCTGGATCGATGAAGGGTGGGAAGATGGAAGTATGGGGCAGAAAGGAGATATTGCTTATGAAAATTAAAGGATAGAGTTTGTTTGTGGTATTTTTGTCTTATTTGTTTTGATTTTCATTTTTTTTTGACAGAAAAAGAACATGAAGTTGGTTGGGTAGTGATGTGGGATGGCTATAGATGGAGTTGGGGAAGGTAAAGAATAAAAAATAAAGTGTTGTCTGAAAATTTTTAACACAAAATGCATACAAAAAATCGGAGCGGATAAAAATTAAATATATATTCTAATAAAAATATATCCTTAAAAAACTAATGAGTAGCTTAAAATATTATGTTCAGGTACTTTTCTGCCAATAAGTAGTCATTCTAGAGGAAAACAGAATATACCTTGGAGAAAATAGTTTTGTTGAACATCAAATAGTTTACATTGTTGTTGTGTAACCCAACATGATCATAATTTCCCGTTTGTTCTTTGGTTTTAGCCATGTATTAACAGGCACACTACACTCTGTACCTGAGGAGGTCATGAGGAACTGTTCTTGACAGAGAAGACAGCAATCAATGCAGTTGCCAGCATCAAATGAGATGGAAAGGTTAACTTCTATTTGAAAATCATGTTAATCGGTATTTGCAGGCTAATCATGTGACATTTACAGCTGTTTAATTCAGTTCTGTAGCTTCTGCTTGTCTCTCGGGAACTATTCTGCTTCTCCTTCTACTGAGCATGTCATGCTTACTCTCTTTCCACTTCTTCCTTAATCTGTGGCTTGTTTTGGACAAGAAAAGAAGGAAAGTGTGAAGCACTAGGTACCAGAGAACGCAATGAAATGGACTTGGTTTGACCCCAAATCGTTCCACATCCATCGGGAAATACAGGACCATCTGGACTACTGACTAAAGAAAAATAAAGCCTTATAGTAGTCGCAGCCAGAGGAAAATGGACAATCACAAATAAGCGTTCATCTGGATACACTCCATCTGCTTTGTAGACAAACCAGAAACCTTCAACTTCTGCCAAAGTAGTCCCGAGAGTTCCCAGGAAACTCGCACTGTCTTTTGCAGCCAAATCTTTTTCCCCCCTCCAAATCACTATTGCCATGAAAATGAACAAAGCAGATTGTAATATAGCCCAGAGTTGTCCATGCCATCATACATGCTATTCCTGAGACAAAAATAGCAATACCATATACCAAGGACAATGCTATTTAGACCAAAAGTTATACTGTCACCTTTAATAAAAATATCTGTTTACATCTCCATGAAAGAATTTAGCACAAATTTAGTAGTGCTGTGTAATTTTACAGACCTCCTTCATTTTGCTTTAATTCTTTTTATGTTCATTGTCTCTCCCACACTGTCCCCCACTGAGCTCAAATATGATGTTATGGTAGCTAGGTTAGAATGATTGACAGAAATGGGCCTATGCTCAATAATCTTTACTTTGTTTTGATTCACAGTGTGCCAAATAAACCCACAGAAGCAGAAGACCACTTCTTCTCTTCATATCACTTAGCTATGAAATCTCTCTTCAGGCTTCTTGCCCACAAATGAAATATCTCAGAATAACATTTCATTAGATGTGTCCTTTGGAGATGATCATTAGTCAGTCAGGCCCTTGCTGGGTGCTCCTCTACAAAATACTTTTAAAAAGAGTTCTGAAGGCTTTATTAGTACTATTATTAGGTCTTTATAAATAGAGTTTGACTAACCAGCTTTTGTGGACCAGAATGTAAGAAGGTACTGAATTATTTCTTTATAAAGCTATATTCTATTGAGGAATTAGCATCATTAAAAAGAAGAGGAATTGTATCGTAGTGTTAATAAAACATCTGCAATTGTTGCTAAAAAAAAAGACGATTAATTTTCTTTTTAAAAACATGATTGCACAATCTTCCAGAGGCAGCTGACTAGCAAATAGGATGGAGCTCATGTGTGCCCAATGCATTCTCCATTTTCCTTTATCCTCATCTCTTCTCTTTTCTTTTTGGATGTTCAGAACAGAATGGTGGGAGCTTGAGCATCTTCAGTGATCCTGAGGAGGAAGCCATACCCTGGCAGAGCAAAAAGGTGGAAGATACAAAGCTTAAGTATCTAATACAATTGAAAGTACATTTATTTCCTGAACTAGTTACACTCAGATTATTAACTGAGTTTAGATATGTTTCTAGTTTAATCTACTGGTATTTGGTTTTGCAGATGAAATAGTTGTAACCTAACTCATGAAACTGAGAAAATTGACATTGGAGGACTAACACTACCAAAGATTTGGCCAGAACTGTACATTCATTGTGGATAAAATACATTCAGGATACTGTAAAATAAGATTTTAAAATGTATTGTTGATAAAGATATATCCCCTGGTATTTGTTCTGTATTAGAAGACACAAATGTTATACTTAAACTCCATAGTAACAAACTTGCTGTATCACAGAATTTACAACCCTGAAACCGTGTCTTCAAAATCAAATATCAAAAGATACCTTTGTGTATCAATAAATTTCACTGGCTAACTTTATACATTCATCCATGGGAAATCACTTGTTCTTTCATATCCCAGAATAGCTTAGTGAGAATAAGAAAACAGAAGAAATTCTGAAATCTTTCCTACCCCTCCACAATTCTTTTCTACATTATTGTGCTAATGCTTAAAAAACAGGTTGCCATGTTTTCAAGAAATTTTTTTCAGGAACATATGAACGAGTATTTTCTGATGCTCTGAGGCCCACAGACACAGAATTGCCGTTCCTCAGGCTGAGTAAGAGCTGTCTATAACATTTGCTATCTGGCCCACTGATTACAAACTTAGTTTTGTTGTGATCTACTTAGTTCTTGTAATACGTAAGAATTGTTGGTAATATGACAATTGATAATTTAAACCATAATAATATTTAATATTCTACCAAAGCAAGAATAAGAATAAAGTGGTTCCATTAAAAACAAAACAATTCAAAAAGTTTGCAAATGGGAGTTCTCACAATTATGACTTCAGTGACATGATGGCACCAGCAAAGGCCTAGATACCTTCCATTCTCTGATGATATCATTGCTCCTGCTTCTGTCATGTCTCCAACACTGACACAGTCTGATGCTCAAATCTTTCTTCAACCCTGTTCCAAATTCAGAAGTTGGAAGGGAGAGTGGGAAGCAGCTTTATCCTCCATGTTGCTGTATTAACTCACAAAGGAACATGTTTACCAGGAGTCTTAATACTTCATTACTCAAGCTGTGATCTCACAGACTTCAGAGTCCACTACCACCTGTAAACTTACTAAAATGCATTGGTCTGGGCCTGACCCCAAATTGGTTATCCATGTTTTGCATCTTAACAAAACTCCCGGGTAATCCGTATACTCTCTAATGCTTGGGCTCACTATATCTATGTTTTCCTGTGTATTTTAGTTAGATGTTGGAGACAGGCCTATCCTGGGGTGGAACAGAAGATGGGAAAGTAATCTTTTTTGGCTTCTTAAGTGGAAACCGGAAAGAGCACACAACATGGAGCAGCCGTTGGGTAAGTTGCTTCCACAGTGTGATGTGGTATTTTTCCATGGACTGAGTGGTATCACATGTCATACTCCCTGCACTTGAATCTCGCCTGCTGTGACTCTGTGGCTTTCACGCTGCCTGGAGAATGAAGCCTGGCTTCAGGAGCAATATTTTCAAGAGAAGTTTGAGACTTTACCCTTGTGGTTTTGGAAAGGTTCATCGTTTTTATAATATTGAGGTTTAAGAGTGCTGTCTGACCCAGGGGAATTCAAAGGAAAAACATGGAAGCTGGCAGAAATTGAGAGAAGGTGAAGATTGTAAAATAACAGGTTTCTTTTGAGTTCCGGTTGTTATGATATTTGTTTTCTCCACCAGAACAGCTAATAAAATTCATTCTCATGTACATTTTCCCCTTCTTGCTATGCATTTGTTCTAAGGATTTATGGCAAAAGTTCCCTGAGAAGTTTACTTTAAAATATGAAATAACTGTCTCAGAGGCGTTTAGACTAACTTTGAAAACGAGAATCTCACTGTTTCACAGTTCAGCCATTAATTAACTAAGTCTTGAGAGTTTCATAAAGTAAAATGGTGGCAAGTTTTCCAATCATATGGAGTAATAAAACACAGTGCTAAAGGGGATGGAACTAATAAAGTAAGGGGTAAATGCATAATGTCTCATCTTAGACTGACGAGAGTTTAGCCCCAATTTAAGTCCATTTAGTTGACCCAATGACTTGTAATTACATCTGCACATTTATTTAGAATACTCTTAGGAATTAACCAGTCCTACTAACTGGTCAAGAGCATTTTATAAATCAAACTTGGTCTCTATTTTGTTAGCTCTTTGAGAAATACATGTTTTCAATAAACTTATTTCATTGTAGCCTTACCGATGTGACAGGAAACCAGTTGTTACCTTACTGAGCGGATGGGAGGCCAGGAGCCACTGTCATATCTACAGGAGGAAGTCAGAAGTCTTAAATATACAACATATTTGGCTTCAGAAATGCTGCTTACACACACATCATGTTCTCCTAGGCTGAACACATA
Source organism: Grammomys surdaster (assembly GCF_004785775.1). Classification (NCBI taxonomy): domain Eukaryota; kingdom Metazoa; phylum Chordata; class Mammalia; order Rodentia; family Muridae; genus Grammomys; species Grammomys surdaster. Next base: position 77,935 of record NW_021627858.1, read on the forward strand.
GATAGCATGACTATTTGCAGGAGAGCCATACACCAGGGGACAAGAGACTCTTTACACTGCTAGTCATGTTTTGGGTGCACATAGTTCTCATGGGATTGGTTGGGAGGCTCCTGCTGAGATCTGCTGGCAGACTGTGGTACCCACTAAAACAACTGTGACCTTCAATAAAAGCTCATGCCCTTCGTGCCAAAGCAAACTTGTGAAAATTGCCCACTTTCAGGCAACCCGGACAAAACCTTGGGAGGGCTAGAGTCACTATTTAAAGGCCCTTTTAAAAGCCAAGAGAAATGGATGCCTGGTTTATTTGAATACTGGTTCTTGTAAATGGCAAAGCCACAATGAGCCAATTTGTGCTTCATACCTACAACTAGATTAAACTCAAACCAATCAGGCCAGTGGAAACAATGAGAGCCCTTGGCACTTTCCTCCTGATACTACCTGGAGATTTCACAGATCTGGGAAGTTTGACCTTGAATATAAAGATGTAGTCATTAATTGGTGATTTGGAAGGAGTCTCATTTGTATATTTTGATAGTGTTCATTGGACTAAAGAAAAATAATATTTACAGAAAAGCAGGAGGCACGTTTGATTGAGAGAGAGAGAGAGAGAGAGAGAGAGAGAGAGAGAGAGAGAGAGAGTTGTATTTAAAACTCTCATCATGTCCCTTCAGTCTAGTGCTAAATCAGAATGTCACCACTTCATCCTGGCACAGGTACCTGGTAATGAGGATGAAAGGTACACGGAACAATTTGTGTCTATCTGAGTCACTGAATGTTCCTTCAACAGTACAAATGTGTCATGTGTTTTGTCGTGTCTGGTCTTGAGCAATAGAGGCTGCGTGTGGTATCCACAACTGGGGGGATGGGCAGGGTCCTGGCTTGCAGGATATGGGACACTAACTATACATGGATATTCACCCATAACTTCATAAATTTTTCTGGAATGCTATATAAGATGTGGTAATAGGAGCTGCCATTGGAATTAGGGCAGGAGCTAATGAATAAAAGTGAAAGGGAACTTTCAGTTTTTATTTTAAAGTTTGCCATGTGAATGTGTCTATGTCTGGCTGGGTGATTGAGTACATAGATACAGATAGATAATCCATTCCAGAATAAATAACAACAAGCCACTTTTTTTTTTTTGCTGGTTCTGTTTTCAACTGGATAGGTAATTTTCTATCCTTCAAATTTTCAATTTTAGTGTCCCCCTTTTTTTTTTCTAAAATAAGGCAAAGAAAATGCAAAACAGCTAATACTTCTTTTTTTTCCTTTCAGTCCCCCTTAAAAATCCTTTTTTTCCATTGGATGTTTTATTTGCATTTCATATGTTATTCCCTTACCACATTCCCCCCTCCAGGAACTCCCCTATCTCCTCACCCCTCCTCCTGCTTCTCTGCAGATATACCTCTACCTATCCCCCCACTCCCACCTCCCCACCCTCAAATTCCCACCCACTGGGGCATCCAGCCTTCATGAGGCCAAGGATCTCTTCTCCCACCTATGCCTGACAGGGCCCTCCACCCTAACATATACAGCTGGAGCCATGGATCCCTCCCTAAGTGCTCCCAGGCTGGTGGTTTAGACCCTGGGAGCTGTGGTTGGTTGGTATTGTTGCTCTCCTCATGGGGCTGCAAACCCTTTCAGCTCCAACAGTCTTCACTTTAGCTCCTCCATTGGGAACTCCATGATCAGTTCAATGGCTAGCTGTGAGCACCTGCCTCTATGTCAGACTCTTGCAGACCTCTGAGGAGACATCCATATCAGGCTCTTATCAGCATGCACTTCCTGACTTCCACATCAGCATCTACCTTTGGTGACTGCACATGGGATGGATACTCAGGTGGAATGGTCTCCAGATGGCCCTTCCTTCAATTTCTGTGCCCCACTTTGTCTCCATGTTTGCTCCCTTGAGTATTTTGTTACTCTTTCTAAGAAGGACAGAAGCAGCCCCACTTGGTCTTCCTTCTTCATGAGCTTCATGTGACCTGTGAATTGAATCTTGGGTATTTCAAGGTTCTGGGCTAATATCCAATAATCAGTGACAGCTAATACTTCTTAAAACAGTAACTCTGTAGCTATGGAAATATATCTTCTTATTGAGGTCTGATGTTGGAGAGAGAGAATATATCAATGATAACAATGTGAGACATCAGCTATACCTCTCTGGTCAAAGAGTTAAAAATCCCACAAGGACAGAAAAGAGAAAGAGCAGAGAGAGAGAGAGATGTCTGGTGATGTAGAAGCTGTGGAAGGCAGGAGACATGGGTAATTCACAGCCTGGAAAATACAATAAATAGGGCATATGCTAGGACAAAATCTGGTGGAGATTGGGCTCACCAGGCTGGAATCAGTACCATGTAAGAGTCCCTGCCATGTTTTGCTCTATCTGGATGATGACTGACTTGGGTGTGTTGGCCCTAATGGACCCAGCTGACCTTACCATCCCTCTTTTCTGAAATTTGGCTCTGGTCTCACATCTCCGAGTCTAAGTTGCTTACACATCAGACAACCCCCATCTTCACAGTTGCCTATTCATATAATTCTATTACAGCTGCAGTGGGAACAAGAGGCTTCTGTTATCTGCCCTATACTTCCTAGAATAGGCCTGTGTGTTGCAAAGGTGATTTTACTGTCAGCTGTACTCTCAGTCACCTACAGTTAGTTCTATGCTCTTAGCTCATATGCTTGAGGCAGAGGATGTTAAAAAAGAATATGGGCCAGGAAATGATGCCAGGACTACCATTCCTAGGTTGAACTGTCCTCACAAAGGAGACAGAATAAGAGTGAGCTGTGTAGTGCAGACTTTCTGTGCCTGCTGCCTCAGATATAATAGAAGCCCTTACTTATGTGCTCCATGTTTGGAAAGAGACTGTTGGCTCACCATACTTTAGAAACAAATCATTTGATTACAGTCTACTCCACAGACTATTCAGAGCACAAAGCTCAACATTGGCGCTATTGTCATTATAGACTGGATAAATCTTTTTGTTCTGGACTGAAGTGTACTTTTTTAAGAGGTTTGGCAGCATTTCTGGTATCTAGCCATGAGCAACACTCCCCATGTGATATGTAACAATATAAAATATCTGTAGATCTAGATGTTGCCAAATGCACTCAGAGGTAGAGGAATCACCAGCACTTGAACATAACTGATGGAAGATGATTTTCCTACAAAATTTTATTTTGGCTCACATAGAACTGTGGTGGGTGTTTGGATAACATTGGCTTTTTCTGGTGTCCTCATCCCTTTAAGCCACATGATGCCCCATCTGGCTGCATTAGGCAGTTAGCTAGAGTCAGGGGAATAACACTAAAAGTCTCCACGTGAGTTAACTTAAGGTGTTAGAGTCCAACATGGCATCTATATGGCAACCTAGCTTATTCTTGCTAATACAGACTTTCTCTCTCCTAAAACTTTCCTATGAGATTACTGAAACTGACATGGCATTTTATCAAAGACATTTTGGAAATCAGGAAGTGGAGAGAGACAGAAAACCACTGGCAAATAAAGATCCTGGTCACATACTGCCTGCTGCAGGGCCAATTAACCCACGGCCACTTTTCCCCTACTCTCTTAAATGATGACACCAGAATCTAGGACTGCAAATTAGGACTGGGACATCTTACTTCTCAGATGGATCACATTTATCAAGTGTTGACTTGAATGTGAGGAATTTTGACTCATCCTAGCCCCGTACACTGGAATGAAAGAGAACATTCCTTAGTAAGCAAAAGGGCAACAAAATGAAGTCTTAAACTTGCCATGGAGCAGGAATAGAGAAAACTCCGGAGAGAACTGATTGAATCATGGGATCATTGATGAGGTTATAAGAGAATATTCCAATGTGAGAAAGGAATAAAAATATACAATGAGGGAGAGAGAAAGAAAGAAAGAAAGAAAGAGAGAGAGAGAGAGAGAGAGAGAGAGAGAGAGGAAACATAAAAGGAGTAGAACACTGTAACTTACACCAATCTTCAGAAGACAATCTGAATGAGTATTCACTGCAGAATGGATACACACTGCAGAACAGTAATGTATATTATTGTTTAATAATAAAAAGTTTAATCAGAAATGCACCAAAGCAAATATCTCTGAAATTCCAAATAAAGTATAATATTGTATAAGTATTAAAAAGCCATAATCCTAGAAACTGTCTAAGGTCATTCATGTGTTGAATGATAGACAATGAGTGAAAAGAATCATTTAAAAGTCAGTGCTTAAAAACACCAGCAGGCCACTGAAAGCAGAGAGATGCATACTCAGTGTGACTTTTGTTTTTTAAGAAAAGATACCAGAATCTGGTAAAAGAGGAGGCAGCTGCAGAATAAGAGAAATGAAAAGTGCTTCAGAGGAGGGGATAAATGTGGAAAAAATATGAGAGAGATGAAACATCCCATTCTCTGAGAATGACTAACGTGAACAAGAGATGGAATCTTCTAATTACTCATGTTCTTCAATTAAGACACTGAAATGTTGGGCTGGTCTACAGGTAATGAGTTATCTTGATTGACTGTCCACAGTCAGTTATAGATTGAAGCCAAGTCTACACTTTCTCCCTTCTCACTACTGAACTTAGCTAGAAAAGAAACAAGGAAAAAGCTGAAATGTCTATACCACTGGCAAGTCAAGATATTATATCGTCATCAGCGATGAAAATCAATTTAAACCAGTTTTGAAACGTTTGGGCAGTAAACCTATGAATAAGTGTATACTGAACCTTCATTGTTCACATGCCATAATGTTCCAGACATGCCAAGTGTCTGACAAGAGGCAAATTATTTTAAAAAGTCCACATTATATCAACAGGAAACTTTAAGTACTGACCCAGCCTTAACATTTTATACCTTCTGTCATCTTCAACTGGTCATTATTACCTTTAAAATATAGTCCTAGAAAGTGTGTATTTGGTTGAGGGACAGATGTAAGTATCCATTTGGTACAAGTGTGATTTAAGGGAGTTGGAATAGACCGGGGTGTGTGTTGGGGGCAGGGGGTCAGCACTAAACAGATAATTGGTAGGATAGCAGTAAAGCCAGAACTGCTCAGAATTAAAGCAAACATTGAAAACCTAGAATGTTTGTTCCTTGAAACAATATGTTTTATAACATGGTATCTACAAAGTACATCATTATTGCCAGATACTAAGTATAATTCTGAAGAAATCTCCCCTTGACCATAGAGAGAAAGAGCCAATCCCTCTCTATAAGGTGAGAGAAAAGCTTAAGTGGTCACTGGAATGTGTTGGTTGAGGGAGGGAAGACAAGCTAAGGAGTTCAACCCAAACTAAGGATATATAATAATGCCACATATAAATCTACTTTGTGTAAGTGAATTTAAAAATGTATTAAAAATAATGGAATATAAAGTTGGCTAGGTATGGAACAGGGGCATTTTGGAGAAGTTGGGGGAGGGGGTTAATATAATCAAATAAAGTGTAATATAATCAAAGAATTAATAAAGATCTATATTTTTAAAAATTGGGGAAACTGCATTTTGAAGAGAAGTATCCTGCATGGGTGAACATAAGGAATATGCAACCCATAGGAAGAACAACAGTGTCAATCAACCAGACCCACCAGAGCTCCCAGGGACTAAACCACCAACCAAAGAGTACACATGGAGGGACCCATGGCTCCAGCTGCATATGTAGCAGAGGATGGCCTCGTTGGACATCAATGAGAGGAGAGGTCCTTGGTCCTGGGAAGGCTTAATGCCCCAGTGTAGGGGAATGCCAGGGCTGGGAGGTGGGAGTGGGTGGATGTGTTGGGGAGCACCCTCATAGAAGCAGGGGGAGGGGGATAGGATGGGATTTTGCTGAGGGGAAATGGAAAGGGGATAGCATTTGAAATGTAAATAAATAAAATATCCAATAAAAAAGTCTAGTATAGTTTACCTCCTTTTGAGTCGTTGCTCAGGGAACCCCACAAGTTTCTAAAACAATACAGGCTATTGTCATTACTCTCAATTATCCACTAGAACTAGATCAAACCCTGTTGCTGAAGACACCACACACCTTTGTTACAAGACATAGAAAAATCAAGTTGAAACTGAGCCGTAAGCCTCCATCCTGCTTGCTAGCTTTCCTAGTGCCTATAGGTGCTAGGCAGGCTCCTGGGGAGGAAAGCCATTGATAGTCTTTCCCAGATTTGAAATCAAGCTACAACCCTAACCAACAGGCAAGTTATGCCCTGGTGTAATAAGGGCATGATTGCTATGGAGGTAACCACACACATCCTAACTGTATTTGAGGTCCCGTCCATATGAGGGAATTAATGTTGGTTATGGGAAAATTGATTAAAAGCCTGTGGCTAGGGAGTTCACAAGCCCTAGAGGAGCATTTGCTACTGTTGTTCTGCTAAGTATGCATGGTGTCAAAATGCTTTTAAAATATTTATGATTACATCCATAGGCTAGTGCTGTTCTTGATATTGGTCAGAGAAGTTTCTGCCTGTGGTGGCTGGCAGTTTTATAGTTAGTTATATAGTCTGCCTAGCAGCCTTAGGTACTATGAAAAGCTTGCCAGCAGGAAGAAAGCTTAGTTTCAGCTAAATTTGTCTATGTCTTGCAACTCATAACTAATCAAACTGCTGAGTTGAGTGCTTATACCTAAACAGAGCATGTATATCACCCTTTCTAAGGGTCTGGGATCATCACAGAAGAAGGGGCAGACTATGCCCAAGATCTGGAGGATGGGGCAGAGTGTCATGAACTGCTTTCTTGTAGAGGTGACATGCACCCATGAACTCACAGCGGTTACCTGTACAAGATTGAACACATCAATATTCAGTCACAGATGGGTGGGGCTCATGATGCTGCACCCTCTCTTGAGGAAATGTAGGGAGTTAATGATTGTTGAGAAAGGAGAAGTCATTCCTGAATGGTGTAGCCAGTGGTTAAGTGGTTAATTTCTCTTGCTTAAAGTAACCTACCACGTTCATGTGAGTGGTTCAGTTAAATGTAATTGGATACACACTCAGAAACAGACATGAGGAAAGGAAAGAATCAGTTTAGTGGGCTGGAAAGTAAGTAAAAAGAGTAATTCAAAGTAAAAGTTTCTGGATACGTCAAGTGAAGCAGACTCATGGGGAGTTTTGCATAGACAGACTCACATGGTGTTTTGCTGAGGCAAGACACACGGGAGGACAGGTGATGTTTGGAGAGAGTACAAAGAGGAGTCAATAGACAATGATGGCGCACTTGCATAGCTAGCTTTACAAGGCATCATTGGTCTCATATCTTGCTTCAGTGAGAGAGGCACAGCAGAGAACTTCTCTTGACATCAAGACTGGTCCCAGTTGCTCCAGCTAATTCATGCCCATTCTGAGGATGCCTGGCAGTTTCTGCTGGACCGTGCCACTGCTGCTGACTTGAGGTTGGTATCCTGACATTACTGAACTGGACTGCTGGTATCCTGACAAACAGTGGTTGGAACTACTTCTAAACAGGTCCACATCCCCTTGTCCTATTTACCATCTTTTCTCCACTACCATTGGATGGTGGGCTAAAAGGAGGGCCCAGGCGTTTAAAAACCCAAAGTGGGTTTTAAAAAATCTAAGCCTACAGTAACTGGGGACTACAATTAAAGTTACATCTGTACATATGGTCTATATGAAAAGGTATGAGATAACTAATCACTGAAAGGCAGACTTTTGTTTCATTCATTCATTCATTCATTCAATCAGTCAGTCAGTTGGTTTTTTTGTTTTTGTTTTTGTTTTTTTTTTTTTTTTTGAGACAGGGTTTTTCTGTGTAGTCTTGGCTGTCCTGGAATTCACTCTGTAAACCACACTGGCCGCCAACTCATAGACATCCACCTGCCTCTGTCTTCCAAGTGCTGGGATTAAAGGCATGAGCCATCAGTGCCCAGAAAAGCAGACGTTTAAAGAATAATCACATACTTTTATTTAAGTGCTGGATCTTTAAAAGAAAAACAAAACATAAACAAAATCTTTCTCTCTGCCTTAGCAACGTTTTCATTGTGCCAAACATAAAGCAAGAGAATCCTTTGATAGCTTTTTCCATTGTTGTTAGCGTCTGAACTTAGGTCTCAGTTACCTAAACAAGTAACTTACAGTTCTCTGTTTATATGTCTCATTGTTTTAAAAAAGCCAAACCAATAATTTCTTTTTGCCCAAAGAAATGGTGTACAGCATTGTGTACAGTCTAGATAATACTCAGGTGGGCTTTTTAGCTTGAGTTCTATCTCTCTGTAAAACTGCACAAAAGTAAAGAAAACAGAGTACACTCTGTTTCTCCTTTTCAAAAACGTCTACCCTTTCCCTTGACCATAGATAAAGGAAAGCATTCTATACTGCCTCGGTTGCTGCTGTCTCTTGGTCACTCTTCCATACATCACCTTGCTCCTGAGGTCGAGGTCACCGCCATCTGTGCATTGCCTGAATGCTCTGTGGAAGCAGCAAATACTGTCGTGCCGTGGGAAGAGGCTATCTCATTGGCTTGTAGTCCATGAAAAGGCCACAGTCTGTAAGCAGGCATGAGGTTTATCTGTGATGCAGAAATATGATTAAGAGAATTCTTAACAAGGGTGGGGTGCTGTGGAAAGCACTATGGTGAGGCTCTACAGCAGGGCAAGGCCTGACTGCTCTAGGCCCGAGCTGCTGGATAAGACTGGATAAATGCTTTCATCCTCCTCCCCTTCCCCTACCTCCTTTCTCCTCCCCTTCCATCTCTTCCCCTACCCCGTCTCTCTTCTCCCCTCCTCCTCCTCCTCTGCCTCCTCTCTTCTTCCCCTTCCTCTTTCTTCTTCCCCCTCTTCCTCTTTCTCCCCTCCTCCTCTTCTACCTCCTCCTCCTTCTTCTAGAGGTTTATACTTAAAGAGGACCTCTTCCCCTTTCAAATCTATCATAGGACATTTATTTGCAATGCTTTAAATTTACATATTTCAAATTCAATATGGCTTGTAAACTTTTTTTTTTAAACAATTTTTTCTCTTTTTAGGTCAGACTTTTCAAATGGCAGTCTGACAACAAGATCCTCTCAAAGGCAGTGTGGAAATCAAATCATTAGGTGGGAGTAAAACATAACACAGAATTTCCTTTAATTAATCTTGCATTCAGTAGCAAGTCCCTTAATACCCTGGAGCCTCAGTGTCTTTATCTATCAAAGAAGTATACTATAGCCAGGCTGTGTGAGTTGTTATAGAATTTGAAATGATTGATGGAGGGTGACTGGCACTCACTATTTATGAGTTAGATAATAAAAATGAAGCAAATGTTATGTTAAAACTGGAGGATTGCCATTGAGTTGGAGGCCAGCCTAAGCTACAAACTGAATTCAAGACCAGCCTGGGCTTCGTAGCAAGACCATAGCTCAGAAGAAAAGAAAGAAGGGAGAGGAGGAAAAGGAGGAGGAGGAGGAGGGGAAAGAGAGTGAAGAGAGGGGGAGTGGGAGAGGAGGAAGAGGAAGGGGAAGAAAAGGAGGAAAAAGAGGGGAAAGAGAAGAGAGAGAGGAAGCAGAGGAAGAGGAGGAGGGGGAGAAGGAAAAAGATGGGGGATAGGAAGGACATAACTGGGTAGCCTAGAGCAAGACACCCAGCAGAACTTATTTCAATAGACCTCAGAAACACCCTATTTACATCTTGCTGCATCCATGGGGTGGGGAGGAGCCTTGCACACAGACTAAAGCTCCTACCAAATTTAAATACGTGTAAAAGAATTATCAGTAGCTTTGGGGGTAAAATCTAGGCTTTCATCAATGAGGAGACATGAAGATTGCCAAATATACCGGCAAGGAGAAGAAAGCATCTCTCCTGCCCTATAAAAATCATCATGATTTATTCTTTTAATGAAAAAAAGGCTTGAGAAGGCACACCAGCTGTGGTTTATGAGGAGGAAATGAGCCAGAATTCCTTGCGGGCAGGCAGGGTCATTGCCACAAGAGGTCAGATCTGGATTTTGGGTGGAGGCTGGCATCACCTCACACTGACATAAGCATGGTCAGGCATCACATAATCTGTGGTGACTAGCTAGGCTTTTGGGTGATACTGTCAAGCAACAAACAGCAAGGCAGCTCAGCTTTCTCCATTGGCACTGAGCAGCATTTGGGTCAAATATTTGGGGCTGGGGCAGAAGTAGCAGGTTTATGTTTAAGCTGTAGCTGGTTGCCCAATCAACACATGTGAGTAGTTTATCCATTGCTGCAAATCACAGCCACCACCCTCCCCCCCGTGTTATAAATAGGGATACGTAAATATTTTGGATTCATCAGCCTCCAAGTATTCTTCAGATGTCTCGGGTTCACCCTAACAGAACACATCGTGCGAGCACATTCTCCCTCCCTTTTTTTTTCAGAACTGTCTGTGATTTATGTGAAATAGAATCCATATGTTTCTGCTTCATTTACACTTAAATAATCAAAAGGCCCTGTGTTGTAAGAGCTGTTTGCTGTCCAAGCTGTGTCTGAGCTTGCTAACCCTCCCCCACTCCCAGAAACATAAGCAGTTTGGTCCTTTAAAAAAAAAAAAAGCAAAGAGAAAGAGAGAGAGAGAGAGAGAGAGAGAGAGAGAGAGAGAGAGAGAGAGA
>NW_021627859.1:0-88544 GCF_004785775.1 Grammomys surdaster
GGAAGGAAGGAAGGAAGGAAGGAAGGAAGGAAGGAAGGAAGGAAGGAAGGAAGGACAGACAGCTCTGGTCACTGGAAATCAGACGAACTTCTCAGACTTCAAGCTATGCCCCTTCTCCCTGTGCTAATTTTAATCTGTGTCCTATTGTAATAATAATAATAATGAGAAGAAAAAGAAGAGATGATGATGATGATGATGTAAATAAATCACAAAACAAGTACAACATATTTTTCTGAGTCCTTTGAGTCTAGTGAAACATTGAGATTTGGGGTAGTCTTCAGGATCAAAATCTCCTGGGGAGCTGGCATAGGCATCATATTCATGCTGGGTGTCTTGTTTTTACTGTGAGTAATAAAATTACTTGGTTCTGATCCAGCATCTCATTCCTCCACTCAGCCATGAAAATTCTCATGCCCTGTAAAGTTTATGATATCCCCAAATAACCCTGCTATTCCTCCAGTACTTTAATAGCTTCATGTTGAAATGTGTACTCTTAATCCATCTGGAGTTTATCCCTCTGCATTTTGGAAGATTAGCAAGCTACTTAAACCAATTATTATAGTATTCAACTAATTTACATTTCTTAGTTTCTCTCTGTCTCTCTCTCTGTCTCTCTCTCTGTCTCTCTCTCTCTCTCTCTCCCCCCCCCCGTGTGTGTGTGTGTGTGTGTGTGTGTGTGAGAGAGAGAGAGAGAGAGAGAGAGAGACCTCATTTGTTTTTATTTTCTTGTTTGTTTTTTTAAGACAGTATCTCACTTTCAAGCTGTTCTCAAAAGCACACCGGCCTCAGTCTCCCTATGGCTAACTAATGTCTCTTGACTTAGGTTTGAATCAAAAAACTTAAGAATTACATAAAAACAAAGAATTACATAAACAGTCATGAACAGAATTATGTCAATCACTTCTGTCCTTGCCTACAAAACTTCTTTATCTTCTTTGTTCCCCAGTCGAATGTTCACTCCCCACCTTTTCTATAAAGGAGCAATGTCATCAGAAAGAACCGAGAGACTTTTCTCTATGTAAGTTACATTGATTTAAGTGTTCATCAAAGTGAGGGTTAAGTTAAAGAGAAGTTGGATTAAAAGACAATCCATGTAGCATATTCTATTGCAGAATTTGGTGCTAGAAAAGGGCCTTCGTGTGAGGAAAGTAGGGAAACTGCAAAATACCTAGCACAGTCAGATGAAATTTATTCTGCAGTTCTGAAGAACAGGAGCTTTTTTTTTTTAATGTTATATGACAATTATTAAACAGGTCATTCACAATTGTTTGCACCTATGCCTACTGACCCCTTGTCTCAGGGTGAAGGTCGAAACTTAGAGTGTTTAGTGAATGTTGTTATCTGTTTCTGTCAAAGAAATGGAGTTTGAAAGAGACAGAGAGATAAACTGTTAACAGTTTGCTAGTTTGCAGGTATAGCAGGAGCAAAAAGGAAAGAAAACTCAATGTTTTTAGTTCCAAACAGTAAGTTAAATTAACACTTAGGACTCCATCATTGATAACAGGAAAGGTATAGGATTACCTCCTAAATATGTCAACCTTGAAATATAGAGACAAAAGGAGAAGACAATTAGCAGACTCAAAAGCTGCAATTAAGAAAAAACTTTGGGAGGATACTATTTGCAAAAATAATCAACTACATATCTTTGTGCTGAATTATTTGTAATACCAAAACCATTGCAAGAGTTAACTTTACCTGCTTTTGAACTGCCTGTTAGGAAAAGTATGCCTAGGCCACTATAGTTATTTGAAAAAGAAGTATGTGACAAAAGATTGTATAGTTCCTAAAGAACCCTATGATTGTAGTGGGCAAAGAAGACCCTTCAAGAAGAGGAAGGCAATGGTGCAATGTAGTCTAAGAGGACCACAAAGAGCAACAAAGAACTACTTTTTGCCTAAAAGCAAATTAAAGTCAAAGAAATGTCCTCACTTCAGAGCAGAGGACATTTTCAAAATGCCTGCTCAAGAGGTATGGCTACGTCAGATGTGAGCCTTCCCTGTTTCCTTTATTATCTTTACTAGATGGCAGTTATTGTTAAGATAAACAAACAAACAGGACAACAATAACAATAAACCCAATCCCTCTGTGGTCACTCTTGTAGGTCGGCAGCAGGTGGAGGCCAGTGGCAATAGCCACTGAAAGCTGTGTCTGGGCAAGGGCCCCTGTTCCTCAAGGAACCATCTCCAGAGCTGATACAATCACTCTTGACTCACAGGCCCCCACTTAGAGTTAGTGTTGAGTAACAGGATGGGATTTGGGACTGGCTTCCATGAAAAAGGAAGGAATCATTATATTCTAAGTGTGGTAAGATATTTAATAACGAAACACTCTATTATAGTCTATGAATGGCCATTGGCTAAATGTTCATTGAATCTTTCCACCCCATCTTGGCACCTGGTTGAATTCTGTTCTCCAGCTTCCTTGAAGGTAGGCAAATATTAACCAATGGAATATGGATAAAAATGGTTACGTAGCTTTACCTGTCTCTCAGAACATCAGAGGAACTCTTTCCTGTTTCCATTAGAGATTGCTGTTCTGGGTCTAGCAATCTTGCAAGACAGAGTTTAAAGGTGGTGAGTTTCTGTTTGCCAGAGTCTCTCATTGATGGCATAGAAAATGTCCTCCCAACCATATCCAACTGCCCACTGAACTTCATTCACAAAAGCTAAAAAGAAATGGTTGATTTAGTCACTGGAAATATCTATCACTGTAGCTATGTTTTACCATATGTTCAATGTGTAGTTAGGACTTTTTCAGATGTGAATGTTGTTTTAAGGCTACTCTTGGGTAAGTGGGTCATTCTTTCACTATTAATTTGAAGTATCATCAGAATATCATGGTAATAGTCCTAGTTGGTTTCTGACTGTCTCTCTGTCTCCCCCTCTCCCTATGTGTTTCTTTGTCTCTGTGACTCTGTGACTCTGTGACTCTGTGTCTCTGTCTCTGTCTCTCTCTTTCTCTCTCTCTGTGTGTGTGTGTGTGTGTGTGTTTGTGTGTTTGTGTACGTGCACTCACATGGGTGCATGGCCATCTCTTTATCCCATGGGTAATCATAGCTCTGTATTTCATTTAGAAAGGCAGTATCCTGGCTAACCCATTAGATTAGTTACACGTTCATGTGACAAAGTGTCTGATGGAAGCACCTTAAAGCAGCTGAGGATTCGGCATGTGGTTTGAATATACAGTCCACCATTGTTGGGAAGCACAGAAGCAATGTTCACCAGTAGGCTTTTCTCTTTTCACTTCCTCTACAGTGCCAGTCATGGGCTCAGCTGCCCACACTCAGAATGAGCCATTTGTCCTCATTTAAATCTCTCTGGAAATCCCCCCCCTAGATGCACTCATAAGTGTCTTCTCATGGTGAGAAATCCTTTGAAGTTCGTGATGAAAATTAAACTTCCATATCCATACATCTTTTTTTTTACATATATACACTCCCTATGTACACAAATGCCTTTTTGTGAGTAAATTTTAAAATCCACTTGCAAAATTTTATTTTTAAAATTATGCTGATATGTAACTCTTAGTTATTATTAGAGATTATTAATAACCTGGGGAGTAAATGCATTTCAAATGTGTTCTGTAATTAATTGCATAAAAACTGAGCCTTCTGTGAAAAATTATAGAATGGAGGAACAAATAATATGTGTGAAAACACGTTCAGTAGCTGAAGTATGATGTCATTCATCCTGCAGAAATCAAGTAGCCGTAAGCTAGACACTGGAATGTTGTTTGTCCTTGGAACATGTGTTTCTCTTCATGAGTAAACTTGTTTTGAAAGAAAGTCGTTCTCCATGTTGTTTTCCAGATAAAATTAAAAAGATGTTTTTCAGTGAAGACAGCCAAAACTTAGAGGGTCAGTGAGGGGATGCGGGTTATTTGTATTTATTTTTAAACTAAACATGGTATGAATATTCCACAGAGAGTTTCACTCTGTCGTGGACAGAAGTTCACAGCCTCACGCATGCTAGCAAACAACCATCTTAGGTCATCTCCAAAGTAAGTGTGAAATAAAGATAATTTCTTTTGTTTTTATTGTATCATAGGTATCACCCATGATAAAGGACAGGTACTCAGTCCTGTCTTAGTTAGAGTTTCTGTTCCTTCGATAAAACACCATGACCATACATAAGTTGTGGTGGGGTCAGTGTACTTCATCTTACAGCTTGCAGTCCATCGTCTAAAGAAGTCATGGAAGGAACTCAAGGGAGGAACCTGGAGGCGGGAACTGAAACAAAAGCCATGGTGGAATGCTGCTTGCTGGCTTGTACCCCATGGCTTTCTCATGGTTTCCTGGACCACCTGTTCAAGGGTGACACTGCCCCCAGTGAGCTATGTCCTTTCTCAGTCAAGAAAACACACTACAGGCTTGCCCACAGGTCAATCTGTTGGGGCATTTTCTCATCTAAGGTTCCCTCTTCCCAAAAGACTGTCAAGTTGACTTAAAACTAAGTAGCACAAGCTTGTTAACCCCTAAACTCTCAAGCACTGTCGTCTCATGATCAGTATACCTAGAATATACTTTCTCTGGTGCTGGACTTAGGTTCTGCATTTGATAGCTATGACTCCCTAAGCCTTGAAGGCCTCTCTATTCAACTGTTAATTGGTTATTCCTATTCCACTTATCGCCTGTTTATGTATTTCCAACACCTTCCTCCAGAAACTTTGTGAGTACAAAGAATATGTTTTCTTTTTCGCTGTAGCCCACTTTTAAAGAGTGTTTTGTATATAATACGTACTCAGTTAAACACATTTTTTTTCTTATTGACAAATGTTTGCATTCTATCAGTTGGGATTGAAGGTGCTGCTAAGAATTAGGAGCTATTAAAATAAACCAATGAGAGAGAAGGTAGATTGGAGCTAGATAACAGCTGTGGAAGAGAAAAATAGAAGAGTAAGTGATGGCATGAAGGATTGCTGGGGAAAGTTAGTCCTGCAGGGAGCACCCAGTTGCATGCTGAGTAAGAGGAAGAAGACAGAAGCCTGCAGCATGGTGACCCATCCACATCAGGAAAGCATTTGAAGTTTGCTATCAATAAAACGGAAGTGGTCAGGATGACCACCTGTTTTCCTTTCTATAAGCCACGTCGTTTTGGTTATTTATTTTGTGTTCTTGATCTTTTTTATTCTTAGTCTGTAGAAGTTTTTATGCTGAAAGACTTAACCCTTAGCTTACCATGAATCACTTTCGACTCACCTGGGCTTAGTTCTTTTTGTTTTTTATAAAAAAAAAAGATGTTTAATTTTTGTCATGTGGTATATGAGTTTAATTTTTTCACACTTAGTTGGTTGTTCTTGGTGTATAGAAAAGCTTTGCAGTTCTGCAGATGCATGGTTTTCTCACTGTTTGCACAGCTCTCACTTTTTAATATTTACTCAGTTATTAATGCTATATTTGTGTTTATTTTATTGGTTATTTTACTTATTTACATTTCAAATGTTGCCCTCCTTCCTGGATTCCCCTCTGCGAACCCCCTACCCATCCCTCCTGCCCCCTGCTTCTATGAGGGTGCTCCCTCGCCCACCCATTCACTTCTGCCTCATCACCATTGCATTCCTCTACACTAGGGCATCAAGCCTCCACAGTACCAAGGGCCTCCCCTCCCATTGATATGCGATAAGGCCATCCTCTGCTATATATGCAGCTGGAGCCATGGGTCCCCGCATGTGTACTCTGGTTGGTGGTTTAGTCCCTGGGAGCTCTGGGGGATTCAGTTGGTTGATATCGTTGTTCTTCCCAAAGGGTTGCAATCCCCTTCAGCTCCTTCAGTCCTTCCCCTAACTCTTCCATTGGGGTCCCCTGGCTCAGTCCAATGGTTGGCTGACAGAGCATCCTTGTCTGTATTGGTCAGTCTCTGGCAGAGCTTCTCAGGGGACAGCAATACCAGGCTCTTGTCTGGTATCTGCAGATGGGATGGATCCCTAGGTGGGACAGTTTCTGGATTTTTTTCTTCAGTTTCTGCTCCAGTTTTTGTCCCTGCATTTCCTTTAGACAAAAACAATTCTGGGTTAAAATGTTTGAGATGGGTGGATGGCCCCATTCCTCAACTGGGGGCCATGCCTATCCACTGGTTATGTTAAGATTAAGAATTATATCATCTAAAGCATTAATGATATTACAAAAACATTTCTCATTTAAAAAATTCTTTTCACTGCTTGATCCAATTTTTATTACATATATAATTATCTAAGAATATATATAATTTCTAAAAATTTTGTAGAAAAACTGAAGAAACTCTAAGTTTCTTTAGTACATTTGGATCACTCTGTAATTTTTCTTTATTATGTTTAGATTATTATATAAAATCAATTTTTATTTTCTTAAAATATAACTTCATTAATTATGTATATTTTATCTAAATGCAAGCAATGAAAGATTTAAATTACCTATGAAGTTTCTCAACTTGTTTATTTTTATTTGTTTTCAAATAAATCTTTTTGTATTTGTCGACTTTAATGTTTTGTCATACAATATATTTTGATCTTAATCTTTCCTGTTCTCCAGCTCTCTCAAGCTTTGCTGATCTTCCTTATCAACTCAACTTCATATTCTTTCTCTCTTAAAAAATAAAAATTAAAAAAGCAGACAAATAAACAAAATAAAAGCAACTAAGCAAACAAACTAACAAAAATATCCAAACAAAACAAAAAAACACACAAAATATATGGAGACGATTTTATGTTGGCCAACTACTCCTGGGCATGGGGCCTGCCTAGGAATGTGGTTGATATACCTAGTGACACCCCATTGGGGAAAATTGATTTCCCTTTCCTAGCAAATATTTTCCTGCAATTAGGGATGGCACTTTGTGTCCACTTCCTTTCTTTAGTGCTACAGACTCCTCTGGTTTGAACCTGTGTAGGTCATATGCATGCTGTCAACAGTCTCTGTATGCATATGTGCATCAGCACTGTTGCGTCGGGAAGATGCTGTTTCCTTGGAGTTAACCATCATCTGTGTCTCTTACAACTTTTCAGTCTCCTCCTTTGAATAGATCTCTGAGCTTTGAAGGTGGGGCTTTTAGGGCTGAGTTCCACGGGACACTGTTCAGTGGGTGAGTCTCTGTTTTGCTCTTAGAAACAGCTTCAATGATGAGGGCTGAATACGGCAAGGCTCCATGGGTACAGCAATATGTCATTAGGAGTAATTTCATTTCTATGCTTCTTTAGCAGAATGATGATAGTAGGTTTTACTCTGTGCCTATGGCCCATCTTGTCTCAGGTTCTTGACCACTTTGGCAGTGGACTCTTAGTTTTTCATCGTTATCCTTTACGTTTTTCTAGATTAATTAATAGTTTTCTTAGGTGAAGTATTCGTTGTTTTCTTTGCCAACCTCTTTAGCAATAACTCACAAGTTCTGATTCATTTAGGCTTCTAAGCTAGTAATTCTTTCACTTTATACTCTTTATATTTCATTTTTAAATTTCTTTCTATGTTCCTTTGCTTGTACATCATGAGTGCATTTGGAAATTAGTCTTTAGGTTTTTAAACTATGTATTATCTTAAAATCTAATCTAAATTCAGTTTGATGTATTTGCCTCAGAAATATCTCACGAGATTTTCTCATGTGTTCATTTGTGTCAAATAGTTTGAAATTTTTATCTGCTAATCTGATTTTATCATTACTGCTTTATAAAGTCAGTATTAATATAGACTTACATAACTGCTAAATTTCTATCAAGTTTTCTTAGTCTTCAGCCTTCATTCTGTAGTTTTCTTATGGCTTTGGCTTTGAGTATAGTGACAGTCTGTTAGTGTGAAGTCCTTTTATTTTGATCTTTCAGAGCATCGCCCATATTTTAATGCCACTCAACACAACACTCTTATCCATCACTATGAGTGTTTCTTTTTTCTGACTTTCTTTCTTTCCATTGAGAAATAGTCCATTGATCACATAGCCATTTTTTTCTACTAGGACCCTCTGCATCTACAGTGATTATCTCATAAAATTCAGTAACCCTGCCGCCTAATAGAGACTATACTTACAGTTGTGATTTTATGTACTGCACTGATACTCAGTTGCTTTAGAATAAAGATCATCAGACTTCCTGTGAGGAATGAGATTTTAAGAATTCTAGAGATTTCAAGACAGAAGATCTTGGCAACTCCTTGATGTTGTTACTAGAGTCCAAAAGTGACAAGAGACAATACGTAGATGGGTGAGTGCAAAGAGCTTCTGTTATCTTGACCAAAGCAGGTGAAGGCCTGGATTTGTCTTTAGTTCATGTCTATCGAGGTCTTCTCTAGTTAGTATCTTCTTTGTGCCTTTGATAAATAATGATTAAATTAATATAGTTTTTCTTCCTCTGCAGTTACTTTCTTCCATAACAAATGTGAGGTGGTGCTATTCTTCAATTTTTAAGTTCCCAGGACAACCAGGGCCATACAGAGAAACCTTGTTTTGAAAACTGTGCACACTTGCAAGAAAGAGAGAGAGAGAGAGAGAGAGAGAGAGAGAGAGAGAGAGAGAGAGACAGAGACAGAGAGAGAGAGAGAGAGACAGAGAGAGACAGAGACAGAGAGACAGACAGAGAGAGAGACAGAGAAAGACGGAGAGAGACAGAGAGAGAGGCAGTGACAGACAGAGACAGACACAGAGAGACAGACACAGAGACAGACAGAGACTGAGAGACAGAGACAGGGACAGAGACACAGAAGATTGAGACTACTCTAAGGGGCAGGTGCTTCACTCCTGAGGGTCAGGTCTGAGGGAAGCAGTCAGCTGTAGTCAGTGGTGGAGTTGTGTTGCACTTGAGTGAAAACCCAGGGAAGCCAGTGGGTGTGACAGATGAAAGAAGACCTTTAGTGCTATTCTGGGTGCTTGAAAATCAGTTCACAAGAAACTGAGAAACCAAATTTAAAATAAAAGATTTGAAAAAGAAGAATGCTATGTAAAGAATGTAAGACAGCCACCTTGCCAAGTGTCCTCAGCCTTCCTGTCTTTCCAGTAACCAACCTTTCTTAAAATGTTCTAGGTCAAAATTTTCCCATGATATTTCAAATCAACAGATAATTTGTGGAAGGTTAAAGTTACACTTAACTGTCATGAGGGAAAAATACACATACACAGGGCAAAAAACAACTCCAAAAATAATGTTTTTGCTTTTCTTAGGAAAGAACACTGCACCTTGGAGGCCTTTCATGAGCTTCCAAAATGCTCTCAAATTACTAAAAGGAAAAAATAGTTTATTATCAGGTTTACATTTTAAGTATTATTTAATTTAATGAATTATATTAATAAAAGAAATAAATGGTTCAATTCACAAAAAAGTAAATATGCCATTATACAACCCTCTTAGTTTTTTTTAAAAACAGCACTAATTATGATAATGGATAGAACAGTGTTCATTTATAACTAGCAAGATAAGTAGGTAAACATCACAGAAACCATCACAAATATATATGTATCGCACTTCTTTGCCTACCTTAAGGCTTTCATCTGCTTAAGCCTCAGGATATGCTCTTTTATAGTTCTATGAAGAACTAAAGGCACCATAGGATGTAATTAGCAAAATGCGTGACAGAAAATACTATAAGAAAAAATGTATTTTCCCAGACACTATCAGCAAGAATAATAATAATGGAGAATATACATAAAACATGTAATTAACAATTTTTATGTGAGGACATAGTTTAATTCTGATTCAAACAAGATGAGTTGACAAATTAAATAGTTTTAAAAGATAACTAGAAGGAAATATGTATTAATTAGGTATTTGATAGTCTTAAGGAAGTGTTATATTTTTTAGGCAAGACAATAATATGGTGTTTTAAAACCTTCTTAACCATAAAAAGCCATGCACTGAAGAATTGAATAAAATCATGCAGTATCGTAGGCTTATTTTATGCTAATAGAGTGAGTAAGAGCTTTGAGAACTAAGGAATAATAGGAACCCCTGTGACCCTGATCATGGCTAATGGTGATGGAGACTTGTCACACCATTCCTTCTTGTCTCTTTTATATTTGAAATACTATGATAGAAAGTAGTGCAGACCATCACTGGAGGCAATCAAGAATAGGGAAAAAAAAGCTTTAAAGGAAAATGTAAAAACTTTATTTTCCAGGATGTCACAGTAAAGTTCTATTGGGCTATTTTTGTATTCTTATTCAGTCTCATTCACATGGGAGTGCATTCAGAAGTCCCACGGTATAAACCTTTATGGTATTGCTATATTCAGATTGCAAAGGTCATTTTCTCATCGGACCAAATTGAAAGGAAAATCCTTAGAAACTGAGAATGTTAAACACACAGGGTTGACTCTTCAAAGAGAACAAACCATAACCCATTTTCCCCAAGTAGGCTGACAACAGATATGGATAATAACCTGGTAACCTTATACTATCCCTGTAGTCAGGTCACTCTGGCTCTCTCAGACACTTATCATGAACTTGTCTATCTTGAACCTTTAGAATCTATCATCATGAAAAATACTATATCTGCATTTAACATGAATTTTCTGTGTAGTCATATCTTAAGCTTCATTGTGCACAGATGAGTGAGTCAATTATCACCAGAATTTTTTTCTCCAATTGTGATGTGCTTAAATATGCCTAAAGTAGCTTTCTAGTGTCCGACTCTTGAAGTTTGAACCAGCACTGGCTTGTGAGTTGTTTGGAACAGAACTGTCTTCTTATTTCTGTTGTCCTGGTCACAGAGACTCCCTCCCCACATTCTAGTGTAATTAGTGCACAAGAGCCTTTGCATTTCTTGAAATGTATTATCATGTTCTTCTCACTTCAAGGCTTACATTGTAAGGTAAATGGTATTTGAATAATTATATTTAGTACTCAGTCTTCATATAAATTAACTAGCATGCTTCTTTGTTCAATAGATAATTTGAGCTTTCTTCATATAAGCGTGGTTCCAAGATGACTCCCAGGTATATTAGAAATATGATCCTCTGCAAAAACTAGTTATGGTTCATAGCCAGGGCTTATGAGCATAGCAACGGATTCTGAATCTTGTATCTATATTAATTCTCATGTATTTATCCTGTGTTGTCTTTGGAACCTAAGCAGCGACAGCCTCTTAGAACCTTTCAGTAATCAAAAAATAAATAAATAAAAATAATAATTTACTCTGCATAGTTGTGAAGACAATTATTCAATAAATAATTACATATATAGGGTGTGCTAAGGACACTTCCAGATATTCAATAAGTACTATGCCTCTGATCTTTGTCATGAAAGGTACCACACTGCCCTTTAGCTAGCTCCTTAAAATATTGGCCTTTGCTTCCTTTGTGACACTTTATTTGATAAAATCAGGCTTCTTATACTATAAGACCACTTGACTTAGTATTTTTGGAATTACTTAAAATCAGTACTATATGGCTCAGAGAAGAGACTATTCGGCACTCAGACACATGGCTACTCCAATGAAGTAAGAGTTATTTGTTGATGACAGCCATCTAATGTGATCTCAGTAGAGCCAAGATGAAAGTACTGATTTTGAGTGATAATCCGGAATATTCTCATGGGACGAATCTAAGTTTGGAATTTTTAAATTAATTTTATTTTTTTTTATTTTTTAAAGCAAATTCAAATGACAGGAGTGCTTAAGGTTAAAGCACTCCCACTGGACAGTAGCTGCCAGGACATTGAGAAAGAAAGTCCCACAGGATTTCCTGTAGCCACATTGTGCAACTCTGTATGTGAGGAGAGAGAAAAGGAGAATGTGTACTTTTTCCATGCCTCCCTTAGAAGTATTCCTCTGAGGAAACTGAGAGGATGTTGAAGGGAATAAGGGCATTTGGGTCTAGGTGCTGGTAATCCTTCTCAAAATCCAAAATAATAACAGAGTAACTCCTTGTTAACTAAAAGGCATCTCTGCCCAGCTTGGACCTTTGATATAGCTTACCTAGTTTGTCATCCTTTGGGGAGCAAGTAGCCTAAGTTGGTTAAGAAGCCACTGTGTGTACTTTGATTTAATGCTTCTAACCACATCCCTTTTGGGCTGTGGACTACAAGGCATGTTTAAAGCAGATACGAATTCTCTTGGACTTGGTTTCAAAAACATTCAGGGTGCATGGGCAAACCTTGCGTATTGCCTGACTCATCTCAGAACCAGCCATGAGTAAGATTTCTTGCACCGAGAGTTTAAAGAGATAGAAAGGATACCACAGAGAGCAAGGGCGTGGGGGAGAAATGTATATAGCTGACTATCAACTGCTCCCATTCGAGCTTTCTGTTACCCTACAGTTTCATCCAAACTCAGCCATCTTGCTTTGGCTGTCTCTAAGTATTGCCTTCCTTCCTTATTGTACAGTTGAACTACAGCCACTCTACAGGATTTATGGTTGTAATAAGTAGAAGGAAAGTGTAAGACATAGACTAATGCATTCCTTCAGACAAACATCAGGAAAGGCACAGGAGTCAGTGAGGACAGTGTGCAAATAGAAGAGCAAAAGCTTAAAGAATCTCTTCTTGCATCTTCTTTCTCTCCTCTTTAGATTGACCCTTGTTTTTTGAACTCTAGTGGGAATGGTTGAATAAGAACTGAGATCTGCTCTCAGGTATAAGGATGCACTTACTTCCAGAGATGCTCTAGCAAGCTTCAGTGAAACAGGGAAGATAAGATGGCAGCAATCAAACTATTTAGACCTATCTGCAAGAGAAGCATATAATGGAAAAGAGGGAAAGATGGTGGCTAGAAGATACACTAGCTTAGCTCTGAGAACATAGGTTTTCTCTTAATAAAATCCATCTGATTGAACAGACCAGAGGAAAACGTTTTGAGCTGGGTTATAAAATTAAGATTTTATTGATCTTTTCACTAAAGACAGACAAAGTGGCTTTATAGCATTGAAGAATCTTATTTACCCACTTCTGGAAAACAAATTTCTTATCCCCCACTTCTTTTACAGCCATATGACTTAGGTAGAAACCATCTGTCTCTTACTTCACCCCATCTCCTTTGCTTTGGTGATTCCAAAAGCCACATCATGACTCTATCCAGCCCAGTCATAGAATCCATACACACTGTGTCAATGGTTTCCATGAAACAGACAAAATCTACTAAGTGCCTTCCCTGGACATTTTTAGCTGAAGCCACAGATTAGTGGCATTTTCTTTCTTGTTAATAAGCTAGGTGATAGATACCAAGACCTTCAATCACCAAGATTATTTGCCTCTGTTTCATTTTAAAATTTATAATATATATATATATATATAAATTTATATATATTTATTTATAAATTTATGTAGATATAGATAGATATAGATAGCTATAGAAAGAGAGAGAGATGCATGATATGCAAATAGAATTTGTTTAATTCAAATGTTACTTGTATGTACATGATTTCATGGCTGACTAATTGGTATTGGATATCCAATTGGGGATTCACTTCACTCCTGAGGAATACTTTTCCTTCTATTTTCAGCATTCTTTGCCTATGGTTCCTTGATTAGGGTTGGAAACCCATAAGATTTCCTCTTTCATGTTAGCATGTCAGTTGGTGTTGTATGTGTCTAGGTCATGTTTAGGCAGCCATATTGTTGAGGTATCATGGATGAGGCTTCCAGCTGGGATTGGATACCACATCATCATTTATTATCTCCATCTTGATCAGTTGTGGTTTTCTATAATGGTCTCCTACTGTTGCAAAGAGAAGTTTCTTTGATGAGAGGGGAGAACTACACTTATCTATCAGTAAAAGGAGAAGTATTTAGAATGCAGTCAGAAATTATGCTGGCTTGGTAAAGTGACAATCGCAGGTTCTCCTTTAAGATCTATAGGTAGTTGGCTGTTTCTAGGCCCTCCTGTTGAGTGGGCCTTAAGTTCCATTAGCGAGCACTTGAGTACCATGAAGATTTGTGTGCCACTATTGTACACACTTAGGAATATCTTAACATGCTAGTCATTGTTGTGAGTTATAGGCTCACAGCTGGGTAGGACTGTTTGTTTCTCTCCATAGGAAGCTTGTATAGCACTTTCCAGTGTTAAAATAAGGATTACTTGAACATAAATACTGTAACCAACATTGGTAATCAACACTCTTTTCAAGTTAATAAGGAACAAATAGCATATACAGTGCAAGTGTGCTGAAGGAATTCATGTTACATGTCTTGGGAAGGAAGAAACAGGAATGCATGACATCTCACTATGCTACTTAGAATTTGGATAATTTAAAACATATGAATTGTCTATCTACAGAATTTTCCATTTAATATTTTTGGACCATCACTGACCACAAGTAACTGAAACAAAAAAAAAGTAAACATATGGATGTAAATGCACACACCCTTCTTCTTCTTTCCAAGTCATTCACTCCAATCTCTCTGTTCCGTGCTCCTGTAATGATCACTAAATTTTACTTGAAATTTACTTAAATTGTAGGTACAATGTATGAAAAAACCATGAAGAACATGATTGGTTCACTATGTGTGCGATACACAGTTAATATTTGAAGAGGAAGACATGCTAATAAGAAGTACCAAATCAGTCAAGTCATCTAATAAATAGGATGATTTATATTTCTTAAGAAGCAAGCTAGTTTAGGCAGTGTAGTCCTCCCCACTGAAGAGGTCCTACTTACTATACAATTTTAGGATACAAGACAAGTTAAAAGTTGATAAGGTTCAGAAACTTACACCCACAGGTCAAATGCTCACATCATTGTGTATTTGTTGTAAGTAATTGGAAAATGATTGCATATGTGTAATTAAAATTATTTAACATGGAGACTCCAACACTCTCCTAAACAAAAATAGTGTAGTGGGATAAGAGTTATACAATACAAAAAATTAACATTAAAATAAAATCTGAGAAATGATGGTAGATATAAGTCATGCCTTTACTGCAGGGCTTTGAAGAATTTTCCATATAGTAATATATACTAAAACCTCCACTAGAGAGATAACATGTGCCAGATGTGGTTTGTTAAGAAATTCCTTTTGTGTATGGCCTCTTGTGAAACTGAAATTTCCATACTGGCATGCTCTGCATGCCCACACTCAACAGAATTTAAATGGAAAATAAATGAGTCTGTACCGAATTTGTGCATCATAATCTTCTTGTCATGATTCCCTAAGTACTGCATCACAACTGCTATTTACCCAGCACTCACACTGTAGTATGTCCTAGTGGCATGCCTGAGAGGAGGTGTGCTTTGGTTCCTGACCACTACAATAGAGTAAGTACCACCATCCGGTGAGTCATGTGTGTTGGTTTCTCCATGCAAATAGAAACTATCTTATATAAGCTATAGTCTATGAAATATGCATTATGTCTAAAGTATACATAATTTCAATTTTAAAAGGCTTTATTGCAGAAAATGATTCTAACAAATTTTAGCTTTAAATGGGTTGGAAATATATTTCATAGTAGAAGGTCCATGTTGGTAGCTGCTGACTGATCTTGGTGGAGAATGCTGAAGATGAACCTGATTGTAGAGGTTTCTTAAAATAAGGCATCAGTGACATACTGCTTGACTCAGGTTTGTGAAGGATTTCTCTGTAACAGGCAGTGTTATTTCATGGTATCTCACCCATTAGATGGCCATTCACAAACATTGGAATTATATCTGATGCCATTTTTTTTCAACTGAGTTTATTCTTTGTTGCTATTTCAGCAATGTCCCCAGCATCTTCACTAGCAGGAAACATTACTCCAAGATGCCTACCATCTTCCATCATCCATCTATTCTCCTCATCTGTTAATGTCTCATCATAAAATCACTCCAGTGGAGTCACATCTCCAGGCTTCTCTTCCAATTCTGCTTCTCGCTATTCCTCCATCTGCAGTTGTCCTTTCAATGAAGCCTTGAGTTGCTGGGAATCACCCATGAAGATTGCAATCAACTTCATCCAAAATCCTGCTGAGGTTATTTTGACCTCTCATGTCCTTAGGTTGGGGTTATTTTGACCTCCTCCTCACAAATGTCCTTGACTGTATCTAGGATGGTGAAAGTTTTTCACAAGATTTTCATTTTGTACAGGGCCATCAGATGACTCAATGTCTATAGCAAAGAGAGCTTCAGAAATGTTGCTTAAATAGTGATACTTAAACATTACAATTCCTCCTCATACATGAGCTGCAGGGTGGACGATGTGCTCACAAGCACAAAGACTATCTCAGTATATCTCATTGTATGCTATTGGTAGAGCTCTTGGTGTGTTGCCAGTGGGGAGTGACAATTTTGTGGGAATTTTCATTTGTGAGAACTAGCACTACAAGGTGAATTTAAGATATTAGGTAAGTCATAGTTTAAACAAATGTGCTGTCACTAGGGTTTACTGGTCCATTCAGTATAAAGCTCTAGAATTTTCAAAATGGTAAGGGTACATAGGTAAATGTTTCAATTTCAGGTCAACAGCTGTATTACCCTCATCTAGACGTTGGGGCTTTTAAACCAGGCATTTAGTTCTCCTACATCTGCCTCATAAAATCTTAGATGGTATCTCCCCATATAAGGTTGTGTTTGTTTGGAGGTTTGTTTTTTGTTTTTTTTTTTTTTTTTGTCTAAATGGAAAATCTGTTGCTACTGTAATGCCCTATGTCAGTTAGCTTGAATGGTCTATATAAGGTACTGCTTCTTATACACCATTACTTTCTTGAACTTGTGCTTAGTGTTATAGAGACATTGCCTACTCTTAAACCTCATAGGCCAACCTTTGCTAGCTACAAACTTTCCTTCTGTGCCTTCTTCAACTCTCTACATACTTGGAATTGACCTAAAGGCCCCTCTCTGAGAACTAACTTTTATGGGGCAGAAGGCCACATGCAAGCTTCCAAGGGAGGAGCATACTGCCCAGCTATCATGGCTATGAGCTACAACAATCATCATGGCATAATAACCATAAGGTTACTTGGCAGTAACCATCAGCTCTCACTCAACAAGAAGGAAACCACTTCTAGTACTGGAAACCTAGCTAACTACTTGGGACTAGTGAAGTCATGGATCTTGAAGAATCATACCTGCCATTTTACCAAACCAGCATGTTTTTAACTACATACTAAATATTTATCCTTATACACACAGCTAAGTATAGTTCTTGCCCATAAAAGAGGAAACTTCTCTTTGGAATAGATGAAGATCATTACAGAAAACCACAACTGACCAAATGCAGAGAACAAGCGATCCTGTGGTTCCCAGTCACAACAGATACATTTACAACACAATTTCTACAATACCAAAGGCTCAGGGATCACTGTGGGAGATGAATTAAGAAGAATGAAAGTGGAACAGGGAATTTTCTTTAAGATTGTGTCTCATAGAAAGGTCAGAGATGTCACACCCATTAAATTCTATCAACATGGCTGCTGAAGCAAGCAAGACCTGAACAATGTTGACACCAATGGATGTGCAAACATAGAAGGGGAAACGCTTGTGGAGTCCAAATCCTGAGAAAGAGCAGCTGGGGAACACTGAGAGTG
Source organism: Grammomys surdaster (assembly GCF_004785775.1). Classification (NCBI taxonomy): domain Eukaryota; kingdom Metazoa; phylum Chordata; class Mammalia; order Rodentia; family Muridae; genus Grammomys; species Grammomys surdaster. Next base: position 17,380 of record NW_021627859.1, read on the forward strand.
GAGAAATGGTCTTCCACAGGGACAAGCTTCCAAACTGGTTAGCCAATACCAAGTGGTCAACTCTGAGAGGTTACATACATACAGGTAACATCACACTGATTGAGAGGATTGTATGTATGTATTTAGGAGTGTGTATGTGCGTGTGTGTGTGTAACACTAACAATAATTAAAGAAAAAATACCATGCCTTTAAGACAGGGTAAGGGATGTGTTGGAGGGTAGAAAGGGAAAGGGGAAATTATGTAGTTATAATTTCAAAACTAAAATTTACTATAGAAAAGCACTTGAACAAGAATATCAACCATATACATGGCTATAATGTTTTAACCAAAAATGAATTTCAGATTATTTTTTTGTAGGCAACAGCAAATGACCATGTCAGATGCTGAGCTCATTTACTCAAGGCAGTTTTCACGTAAACATGCAGTTACAGCAGGTGATAAATAGGCTGTGAGAAGGCACCATAGAGTCTGTGTCTGGATATTTAAAATCAAAGCTCCCCAAACAAGTTACCAGTGTGTTAACAAATAACAATTCAGAAAAACAACTGGGAGAAACTGAACTTTATTATGGACAATTTAACAGCAAATGACGTGTCCCCTAGCACACAGAAAGCAGTCATACATTAAATGTTTGTATCCCATGAGCTAAGCCTTAATCCATTTTACATTCAAGTTAAGACAATTCAGCACCGTTTAAATTTGAAGGCTAACAAAATCTGTGTTCAAAGGTTGGCTAGGACTCTGAGTAACTCAGAATAAAATTTAAGCCATTGATTTTTAAAAATACTGTCTATGTGAATTAAAAAATGAAGCATACACAAAGTGGGTAGTTTTATTACTTAATATACTGTTAGCAAAATTATTTCTAGAATACTTTGTGACTAAGAATTCAGTACTTTCATAAAATCTGCTGAAGATTAATGATCAGGGGGGAGGAAATTTTAGTGAACATAGAGAATGATGTTCACACATGTGTCTAACGTTAATATTTTAAAGAGCAACACACTACTGTTACAAAGAATGCCTAAGGAATAATTCGGTGGAAATTGTAATTAAATTCTTACATAAAATGTGAAGAAAATTTTCTGGAACTAGGCAAGCTATACCATGGTCCCACTGGAGATGGAGTCTGCAGGCTCCATATCATGATACTACTCAGATGTCAAAGAGTACACTTAACTATGCTGTCTCCCATTCCTTCATGGCCTTTGTTAGTGTAAAAAGCCCAGCTTCTTTTCAATCCTTGGTGATCTTTGTGTCATTCTCACTTAGTACTTCTAAAAATTTAGAGTTTGGTTAGACAAGCTTGGGATTTTTATCATTATTCTACACAGATTCCCAAGGGTCAAAGATAGGAAATGCTTAAATTTAGGTTTTAAAGTATTTTTAAATCGTTGAAAGAAAAGATATGTTTACAAATAAACAGCCACTTAAATGAAAAAAAATCAAACAAAAAGGACAAATTACATTTAAAAGGAAGACATTCCATGGATTTGAAAGGCATTTTAATTATTAGAAATACATACATGTATATCATTAATAACTTTTAACTTAATATTTGGAAAATAAAAAATGGCCATGACAGATAGTAGTACTTAAATTTTAAATTCTGTAGACACACTTTTACCAGTTAAGAATGAAAAAGGTGAGCCTAATTTTCATACTTACTAAGGTTGGGGACAGTCACTTTATTTTCCAATGTGTAGCAGGTAAGTGCCTGGCTTATACTGTCTCTAACATAATGTTGAGTAAAGAGATAACGGTCTCATTGAAATTATTATTCTACATATCTAAAAGCCACATTATTTTTATAGTTAAAAATCTTAGTAAAACAAGGTGTTAAATCTAGGCATGCCAGTGTGGCTCAGTATTCATACTGACAGTAGTTTCTGTTTTGTTTTTAAAAGCACGTATATTAAAATATCTCTATCAGAATGATTATAATTTGAAAGGATCATTCTACAGTATCAAAACTGAAATGCTAGCTAGGGCAAAGAGGTACATCAAAGAAGCAATCCTATCGATAAGACACCAGCTCAATCAAAGTTCTGTCTGTATTCGCTTATGTGTGAGTGTGCTTTCAGGTGGATGAGAATTATGTGTACCGCACTGTCCGCCCCTGGCGACTGCCCATCTCTGGTCCCTCCCACCACTTGCTCTGCCGCAGTGTGTATTCAGTATGATGATTAGTAACTGTAGCTCTTACAACTCTATGACACATAAGACAGGATTCCAGCTCACTTAGAAAGGTCTACCTGACACGTTCTGGCACAGGAGATACCTTACTTGAGATTTTAATGCTGGTAAATGAAAGAAAACTTCAGCGTAAGCACCAAGAAAAGTCTAACTTTATTTCTTTCTGCACCTTCTGAATTTAAGAGTCTCCAAATTCTACTGCTGTACACAGTTTCACAGTTTTAAGTAAGGTCACAGCGGTCTCATTGTGGCGCACAGTCCTTGTTTTTGCAGAAAGGACCTGATTTTCTCTTGCTCGCCAACCTCTCAAGTATGCAATGCTATGTGCTTCGCTAATTTGGGTTGGATTTTGTAAATACGCAAAAAAAGTGTACAACTAATTCCTGAAGAGTCTAGGATGATGGCCCTGCACTGCACCCAGTAGGTCATCTATTATGGTGGTTTTATATATATAAATTTAACATTCCCCCTAATAGCTGAACATTTCAGAAGTGTAGTAGAGTTGAAAAAAAATTAAAAAGGTTTTCCAGTATTTTGTTTTTTTTACAGTATTTGAAAGATGCTTGTGATATTAGAGATTCATTGTATAATTGCTGTGTCAGCAGTGACTTAATTCCAGCTAACAGTAAAATACGCACAGAGCATGTTAGCTTCCCGTTTATCACACCTGTCATCGGAAGGACTTCTCTAAACTTCACAATAGTAATGTAAAGACTGCCACATTAAACATTTCTGTCCACAGAAAAACTAAGCATAGTGGGACAGGGGGGAATAGCGACAAGTATCAAACAGGAATTTGGAATTATCTAATTCACTCCAAAACAGAAGTTGACTCAAGTCAGAGAGAAATTAAGCAATTAACAGAAAGAAAGTTATCTAGTAATTCTAAAATGTAAACATAATTTTATATAGGGATGTAACTATCTGAATACATATATCGTCATCTTTCTGCTGTAGAGCTATCTTTCGTGACTACAAGAGTTAGGTGTTTGACCCTTCCTCAGCACCACGTATATCCATTTCTGTTCACACAATAGGAACACCGTTTAGAAAATCAGTCTATGTTGAGGCAAATATAAGCGCATCATCATTGTTTCGCTGATTTCAGCACTTTAGAAAATAATCAGTTCAAATTGTGGCCCACTCATTAAAATATCATTTTCTCTTTTGCACTACAATTTCAAAAGAAGATAAGAAATTCAGAGTTCTTTGAAAGAGCCCACTATGCACCCACAGAATTGAAACACCGTTAATTCATAAAACAGCATGAATAAGTATTTAAAATTTGCCAGATTAATGCTGATTTAAACACTCAAAATCCAGTTATGTGATTTGTTGTGAAAGAGTCCAAACAAAACCTTCTTTGTTGTTTTCTGTTTGCCTTTTAAAATATGTAAATCCTTCCTACTTAAGCTAATCTATGGTTTTCATATGTCCAACCACCAGGTACTGCTTTATCCATTGGGAGGTGGGCCTCTTTCTAATACCTAGGTTAAGAAAACACAATGGGACAGGTTATTAGCAGGATAATATCATGAGTGCACACAACAAGTAACATTTTAGTCAGCTTTTTCAAAACATCAAAAAATGATGTAGCAATTTCCCCCCAGCAGCTATCACCTTGTAAAATTATTATTAGAATATGATTTAACAGTGATCCAAAGGAAAGAATATGTCAATAATATGAAGTACATGCCTGATGTCAACTGTCTGAATTTTTAAAAGACAAAACAAGTAAATAAATGAATAAAAATAAAATTGAAATGAGAAAAAGTCAAGCAGGACTTATGGATCCAGCACCCAAGCAGGTGAGCTCATTCTAACAAGAGTGACACATTCGCCAGGAAGCATACTCATGATTTCTGGACTATCTTGCATTTGTCCTTCTCTGTCTGCATGCTTCTGGGTACAGAATGACACATTAATGGGCAGAGATAGGAACAGAAACCACAAAGTAGGTATCATTAAGTTGAAATGTTGATCACTGGTTGTCATATAAGGAAGAATGCCTTTGGGGCAAATCATAAACTGGTAATTTCTACACAACAAGTTTCGTGAGGAGAAAGCCCAGTCATAGCCCTGCAGAAGTGGAAAAGGCCTGAGACATCTAGGAAAACTGAGAAGAGGCTACATGAATGGAACACACCAAATTATTGGGTGGATTTTACATCCCACCAGAATGGTTTCAAATATCTGACTGGCATGAAAAACAACCAGTCTTAAACTAAGAGTGACATATCATTAGAGTCGGAGGAGAGGGGAAGCCTGTAATGACAGCATGAGGTCATACACTCATAGCTATCAGATTGTCCACATAGCTTCAGATGCACGACACTCCTGCTCAAAAAATGTCAGATTTCTCGTGGCCTCCAGAAAGAAACTCAAAATTCTTAGCTTGCTCTTCAGTTATCCTGTTGATCGGCATGCAGCTGACAAAATCAACTGGAAGCTGCCTTTGCAAACACTGCCTGCAACTCACTCCTGCCCTGCAGTTGCCCATGACTCTGACTCCTACAAGCATGCTTGTTCGTGGCTCTACTTCTGGACTTGAGAGCTCTCAGAGCCAAACCCACATGCTGTCCTGAAGGCACTCTCCAATCACGGTCTGAGGAAATCTCTCTTTCTTCTGAACTTAGAGGTGAAAGTCAGAGTAAGAAGCAAGTATGATTGCCCTCCAGGTGAGGGGGTTTCCTCCTCTGAGCATTTATTTCTCATTCATAAATTAAGTATGACATTTACTTTATTAAGATTAATTAACTTTGATTAACTTTATATTTCCATCTGATCAATACAGCTTGTTAAAATCAAGTAAGAAGATCTTTGTAAAGAAAAAATATCACTTAGCTTGTCAGATAATACTTACGGTGAAATTGTGCAGCCTGAGGCATAGGCATGATGTCCTGTGTAGCGAATGTCACAGCGTACAACATTGTTACTGTAGTCTGATTCGGGCACCAGGTAGCTGGGGTTTACACTGACCTGAACGAGAAAAATGGCATGGTATGAAAGAATTCATACTCAGTGAATACTGTTATTCCCGCCTATTTTTATATTGCTACAGTGAAATTAATAACAAGGGGCTCAGCTACATCCAGCCAGAAAAAGAGTTTAAGTAAATCAGGTAGTTGAACATACTGGATATATTACAAAAGGAAGCTGTGTAAATCTCCCTAAGTTCTTCTTTAAAAACATCATATTGTGGATTGTTTAAAAATTATTCTGAAGGGTGTTTAATTACTTTCAAGTACATAGTTATTTAATATTTGAATCCAGAAAAAGAGAGTGCATTAAACTGTAGTAGTAAAGTACATGTCTTCAAAGGCTCTACCTTTAGAATGTAGTTTCCAGGTTGTACATCTGTAATATCAATCCACTGGCAGTCTATGTCTGCCGCATAGGTATCATAACATCCGGGACTCAATCCCTGAAATCAGAAAACATTTTAAAATTAAGTGGTAGGGTGTGGTCAGACTCTCTATATGATATTATCTGTAAATGAACCTTGATTTAGTACCTACAAGAATTGGGAACCATAACACACCTTAGCCAGTCTTATAATATTAGTTCTTCAAAAGCTGCAAGGTTGGAACATGAAGTAATATGCCCTGCTGCTAAAGTCACCAGTGGAAAACAGTCTTAAGCAATCAAATAGGCCACCAGCACAATTCAAGGGTAGCAAGCACATCAGGGATTCCAGTGTCCTATCAGTGAGACTACCTGCAATGACCTTCCTCTGTTCTGAATGGCCACGGTATCGGTATCTTGTCTTGTGTAGCTTTGCAGCATCCATCCTCTTCTGTTCTATATTGAAATCCTCTTAAGGGTAGGAGGTACAGACTAGTTGCATCCTTGAACAACTAGCATATATTATTAACCAAAACCATTTCAAATATATTACTTGACTTCAGAAATAGGGCACATTACTCCATGTTACAACCTTGCAGCTTTAGAAGAAAGAACTAGATATTATAAGTCAGCTCCCACAACTACATGAGATAGGTATGTTACTCTCTCCACTTTATAGGCAGGGAACCTGAGCCATGCTAAAATCAAATAACTGATTCAGGAGCAAACATCTGGACAGTGACTGATTTTCAGAATTATATTAACAAGGTCCAGGATACCTTTTCTCAACCATCACATTCTTTTTCTCAAATAATCAGTGAGATCTTTGTTGAGTTTGAAGGAAAGATATATGCCCAATTCTCAAAGCTGCATCAGTCCACTTGCTAAGACATTCCCACCAGCAAGTCAGTGAGCATCTCACAAGGCTGCCAGGAGAAAAATGCCAAGAACATACACTTCTTCCTATCACGAGTCTAGAGAAATTTCCTTCTAGTGGGGGCAATGAGTATCCTCTTATTTCCTCATGAGACCTTTCAACTGTTGCACTTCCATTCTAATAATCCACAATTGATTCAATAGTGTATGGGACAATCCCTTGAACTCAGCAGTGTCATTTAAAAAAATGTCACTTAAATTTGCTTTGTAGCTTAAGGTCATTTTGGTCAACAAAGATAGCAAAAACATCTCTACGTACTTAGAGATGTGGGTTTGGCTGCAGCTGGATTTGGGAAGCGTGAGAAAGTTTTCTGTCCTTAGCACAGGACAGCACAGACAGGCCAACTCGAAATTACTTGAACCACAGGAGCAAGAGCCATAATCACCTGGATTCCCAGTTACGTCCGTTCTCATGTTATGTTTTGAACAGGACATGCAAAAGGAAGAACTTTTGGTCTGGTTCCACCATATCCTTCTCTGATTGTGCCACCAAAGGCACTCAGCAAGCAGTAGCTAATGCCACAACCATTACTGCTATCTCACACAGGACTCTAAATTGTGCACTGGATTAGATATCCATCCAAGACAGATATAAGTAATGCAACTGTCAATGAATGAAGTGTTTGGAAAATGCTGATGTTAGCTCTGTTGGCCCACACCTATAGTTCCAATTGCTAGACAACAACTTAAGCTCTTGAATCTGACAGTAGCCTAGGTTACACAATCTTAAAAGTACCTGTGTGTGTGTGTGTGTGTGTGTGTGTGTATGCGCGTGTGCATGTGTGTGTTCGCACGCCTCACAAACAGCTGGCTGACACTGTTACTTTACAGTTCACCAGCTGGCAGGCTATGTTAATTTTGAGCTTTGTTTATTTGAAGTAACAAACAAATGCCTAATATTGCCAAGGTTGTTAAGCAAGTAGACATTTCATGAACTCAAAGTCAAATGTGAAAATAAATTTAAAATATAACTTCATTCAATTATCAATTATCTAAATGTGTTGATGGGTTTCAGCAAAACATACCTGTTTGCTTCATTTTGTCAATGAGTGTGATGTGACTATTTTTAGTTGTGCATATATTTTGTATGTAAATTTGTGATCTTAGAACACATGGTTTTATATATTAATATATGCATAAGTTATACCTAGTTATATGCTTATATACATTTAAGGAAGACACTAATAGTATAACAAAACTAATAAAAGTCAATATTAGAGGACTATGTGAATAGTTTTTCTATAAATCAAGTCTGTTCAAAAGACTGTTAAAAAGTCAGAAATACATAAATCACTTACAATGCACGACCTAGTGAAGAAATTTTAAGGCATGCACAGAGAAAGATAAATAAGAAAGTTACCACATTTTAAAAAAAGTGAGATTACATGAGTGATAGGGATGTCTCTGCCTCTGTGGCTGAAATATGTATCCCCCCCACACACACACGCGCAAGTGTTCTAACTTATAGAGAGACGATCAACCTGTGTTATTTTAAGAACATGGAAAATAACATGCTCCAGGTCCTCTTGAGGTGATCACTGAATGAGAATGCAATCTCTGCATGGGTACATGCTTAATATATGGGTGTGTTACATTTTTCACTTAAAGCATGTGTCCTGCCCCTCCCAACCTATGCTAAATATAACTATTTCCCTGTCTAACCACTTTGATGAGCTAAGCCCAGAGGAAAGAAGTATGGTCACCACATGTAGGTCACCAAAAAGCTTCCGGCCACAGTCCTGGAATCTGCTTCCCAAGACGACAGCCACTGATGTCTTTGTGCCCTGTGTAATGTACATTCAGGAACTACGTGCCAAGAGCTAGGCTGGAGTAAAATTATAATGTCCTTTTACAAATTAGGGTTTTGGATGGAAATACTGACATAGCTTTTAACTGACACACATTTTCCAATTCTAAGACATACAATAGCGCTTAACTCAGCACTATTAAAAACAAATCCATCCAGAGGACATCTGACATTAATTACACAGGAGGTTTAAATATACATGTGCCGAGTAAGAAATGTGTCTTTCTGTTCTTATTTGCATTATTAAAAGTGATGCCGTTTAAAGTATTTTTAAGAAACTGGCTCCAACTCTTTGTTCTAACTTTAGGCACTATTCCATATTAAGCATGAAGGTAGAAAACAAAATGGTTTTACAGGTGAGAAAACAGATGTATATTGCCATCAGTTATTACAGCCAATTGAAGAACACAGGATGAAGGTAGATGTTACAAGTTATTCATGTGTATTGGGAAAGTTAACTACTTTTCACTGTGTTGTGTAGAAAAGATTCACGTTGACCTCCTGTGATCTCCAGCAGGGGTTACACGTACAGCTGGAAACACTTTAAAAGCACAACCCAGTCACCTGCCTTTTTCTAATTACTTTCTATGTTGATAAGGTAACCTTAAAATGAAACAAAATATTTTTAAAAAAGAAGGACTGGAGGAAAGCAGGGAAGGATTTGTTGCCATCTTCTCTGGATGTCAGTGTGCTCCTGATGTCAGGGTACCAGCCTACCTGTGTGTGTGCGGTGCATGCAAAGCGCCTGTGGTATCCATAGTCACAGGATGTGTCCTCCAGACAGAAGCTTGCTTTGTGGCCTTCAGCCACTCTCCTCTGTGTGTTGGCATCAAGCAGGTCGTAGTGGCTGAATTCATCCATGCTGTGGTAATGTCTAATGTCCCACACACAAAAAAAGACACAGCCATCAGTGGCACATAGAAAAAAACATCACGCTAAATAACTTCCTTGTGTTGTGCTTACAAGTTAAAAAAGAATAAACTTATCTTCTTGGGTGTTTTTTAAAGATTTATTTATTTCATGTGTGTGAATGTTTTGTCTACAAGTAGTGTGTGTACCATTTTTGTGCCTGGTGACAGAGGAAGTCAGAAGGGGGCTTCTAATCCCTTGGGACTGGTGATTTGTGAACCACCATGTGGGTACAGGGAATCAAATCTGGGTCCTCTGCAAATATATATTTCCTCTTGAAATTGTGTAGCCTGGCTATCCTGGAATTTACTCTGTAGACTCTTGAACTCAGAGATCTGCCTGCCTCTGCCACCCAAGTGCTGGAACTAAAGGCATGTGCCACCATGCCTGGCTCCCAAGTTTATCTTCTTAAAGAGATATTCATGCCACACACTTTTAAAAGAACAAGGTTTTAACTTTACTACATGGAAAAGACAGAGTGATATCTATTCCCTTATGCTGGTTTTATGTTTGAACATTAAATATAGACAATTGTTTATCTGTGCTTGTAACCTGTGCAGTTTCTGGTATATTTCTGACTGCCACTGCTGATATTGGTGATGTGATTTCAAACAAGAACTATACTCTGGAAGGCTTGCTCTGAGATTCTAAAACCTACAGTTGCAACATTCATAAAATCTCTGGAAATGCGAAGGGGAAGCAACGGCATGATCGTTATCACTATTATTTAAGTAGTGGGAACTTTTATTTCAAAATAAAATATTTTTATTTTAATACATAATTATGTGGCTAAAGTCCATTTTACCTATTCCTTAAATAGAAGGCTTTGAGCTCTTTCTCTTCTCGTGTGAGGGAGGAGTTACAATGAGAATGGGTTTGAATTTCTGTAAGTGGGAGACCACACATCATGATTTCCTGGCATTGACTACTTGAGCACATTACCTAGGCAAGTGATGGCATAACCACATGTAATTTAAAAATTAAAACTGTTACATTTAGAAAGGGTAGGGCAACCACTCTGGGGTTAACATGGGCCTTTCAAAAGGTAGAAGTGAGTTGGGTCCTGAAGTCTATCTTTCATTGAGACTAGTCTCTAAATCCTTTAGGTAAAATATGCCATGCTTTTATTAAATGCCTTTTAAGGCTAACCAACTGCAGATGGTCTTGCCTACAGCAGACACTTTAACATAAAAGTAAATTCTATTGACAGTCATTCTCTGTCCTCTCAATAGTTTTAATGAGTCTGACTTACAGTTTCCAATTAATTTAGTGGTAAAGAGGCTATCTTAGGGTTTAACATCCTCTGATGACATCACACTTCATAGAAAAAGTTTGAAGTATAAATAAGATCAGATCTCTAGCCTCAAGTAAGACATATGAATGGCCATCTGAAAAATTTAAGAGCGTCCCACATGAGAGGCCCATCCACTTACTGGTGGCAGCTGTGCCACTCCCAGGAATACCGAGGGCGGCTTGGTAAGAAGTCAGATGTCCCTTGGTTTTTCACTCTTTGGGGAAATCGTAGCAGTACCCTGTGGTCATAGTCTCTGACATCCGCCCTATATGCTGAACTGTGAGTTTAGAAAAGAAACATTAGATCCACTGTACATGGATGAAAAACAAAATAGAAAGAACAGCTTGCCATCACATGGTCCTGTCATCCTCCCTCCCCTACTAGCCTTTCAACTCAAGGAGACGATCCTGAGCTCCTTTCCAATCCTGGAAGAATAGACACATAGTGACTATCTGGTGAATGAGTGCATGAAGGATAACAGTAAAAGCCCAGAGAGACTGAGATTAAGATTTATACTAAAAAGATTATAGAGACTCTTCATCTAAAAACTATAAAATTGCTATAGTAATGATCCCATGCCAAAAGATCCATAAATATCTAATAACTTAGTTTATCTAAGATATAAAGTGGAGAAATACTCTAAAACCATATACCTAGCTTTACATAGATAACTTTATACTTGACAACTACCAAACTGAGTGTGTTTCTTTAATATCTTTTGGCATTCGATATTGTGGACCATGCCATAAGGAACGCAAACAAGCTTGAATTTCTTCCCTTAGCCCGACTGTTGTAAAATGTCAACATGGAATAAAGGTTCATATAAACATCCCTGGAACGCTACTATATTTTTAAAAGGTCTCTCTGTGTTAGAATGTTAATGACCCATTTTACTTAGCATACTACCAGAATCACGCAAGCATCTTGTGCTCCCTCTACTGGTGGCCAGCTGCAGAATCAAAGAATTCCGAGACCAGAATAGCTATTTTATTTTAGGACTGACTGAAAACAAAACTCTTGACTGTGGTCTTATACCAAAACAACCCAGTTAATCACGGCCTGAAAGAAGTGTGGAATGTACTCTTTACCAATGAGAGGAGGGGGACACCGTGACGAATACACCCCTAAACCATTAGAGAATAATAAATGCTTTCTTCATTCCCACCTCCCCGCTAACGCCCCCCCCCTCCACACCATGTTGTTGGTTGTTGAACTTATGTTTTATATAAAGTTATTGGAAGAAGTTGGCGTTAATGCCTAATAGGTATCTTGGGAAAGAATCTGAGACCTAGTCACCAGAATAAGGGTTTTTTCTCCTCCCCCATATGAGACTCTCATTGAGGCGGTACCCATAAAAACATTCCAAATTAACTTTCTCTCCAAGTCAGCATGCCCAGGAGGTCACGTCCCACTTCCCAGTCCTTGTCCCACTTCCTAGCCCTTGTCTGCGCTGAATAGCAGTCAAAACTAGGCACAGGAGGGATCCCAGGATCAAAACCTGGAAATCCATATACCTGGCCAGGCAGTTTTCTTCCGCAGCGCATCTCAGGTTGTACATAGACATCTTCTGGACGTACGTGGATGCCTGGATGTAGTAGGGGTCAGGCACCAGGTCCGGGAGACCTAAAGATAAGACAAGCTGATGACCTCTTGACTCCCGTATCCTGTTTGTCACCTTTCGCCCACCAATTCTGCAGGGTGGGACTGAGTGTGTGGAAGAACGGGGAAAGTCGGGCTAGGAAGGAAAGGGAAAAGGAAGCTGCTGGGGCCAGGAGCTCTCGGTTTCCATCAGATTCCAGAGCTGGCGGGACAGGCTGGGGGCGGCGGCGGCGGGGGGGGGGGGGTTGTTGAGTCTGCGGGACCGGATCCCGCCGCCGCGCCCAGACCGCCACGTCTAGACAGCACCGACCTGCGGCCAGGGTGGCCGGTACCTACCGTGGACCTAGGGGTGCTTACCGTACTGGAAGTAACCGGTGCCGTATCCAGGTCGGTACCTGCTCCCGGGCCGGGGCCTCTCATACGTGTCATAGTAGTTATAATAGGGGTTGTCGTCGGAGTACTTGTAGGGATTGTAGGGGTCGTCGCCCACCATGCGATCTATGTGGCTGGGTGGCCTCAGATTGCTCAGCTGCGGAGGCTGTGGCGATGCAGTCCGGTTCGCCGCACGCCGTGAGGCTCCATCGCGAGCCCCCGACGGCGAGAAACCAGCTTGGAACCAGTGGCGGGCGGCGGGCCGGGGACGACCCGTGGCGACCCCAGACGGGCTTGACGTCCTCGCATGGGCAGAAGAGGTGCGGTTGTCACGCAGCAGCAGAATGGGCGTGCGCGGCTGTGAGGCGGCGTCGCCGTCGGGTCTCGGGGCAGTGGCGCTGGGGTCGCGGCGTCGCTGAGGCTGGTACTGCGCCCCGAGGCTCAGCAGACTGAACACCTGCCCGTTGTTCTCCCATTGAATTGTCTGGCGCCAGGCACCCGGGGCGGCGGGCGGCTCACGCGGGCTCTGCGGGGCGCAGCGGAGAAGGGGACACAGCTGCAGCGGCCCCAGGAGGAGCACGGTCCAGGCGAAGCGCATGGTGCTCCCTGGCTTGTCCCTTCTCGTGGAGGACGTGGCTAGGAGAAAAAAAAAATGAAGACGGGACTCAGATCCCGTGAAGGAGGGAGACCTCTTCGAGCAGGGAGGGGGAGGGCGAGGCGCGGGGATGGGTCGCAGGGAGTCGTGCCAAGGGCGAACGGCAGACCCTGCCCCCAACCCCGGCGGCCGTCGGACGTGGCACCGTCCTCCTCTCCCCCTTCCCAGTCCTGGGAGGCGACGGGGAGCAGCGCACGACGGTTCCGGAGAGCGCACAGTGTCTGGAGTAGAAGAAGGAGGAGAGATTTTTAAACTTTCTGACAAGTTTGCAGTTACACAAGCCGTTCTGGCCCCGCTGCCCCTCCGCTATTTGTTCACGTAATGCGATTGGAAACGTGCAAGGCGGACAGCTCCTCCACGCTGCCCCTCCCTCCCCTCCCCTCCCATTGCCTGCCTTCCCCTCCCCGCCCCCTCCCCTCCTCCCCAGACACGTTGCACAGGGAGAGTTAAGGGGAGAGAACAAAACGGAACACACATCCTGAGACACACTCGACTTAATCTGGGCCGAACATGCAGGAATTTCAAAAGACTCAGACAGACGAAGGCAGCCAGGCCATGGGCTCAAGCCAAAATATGCATGAAGAAAAATGCTATTAGGTCACCAGCCCTGGAGAGGCGGGAAGCAGGAGGTGGGGAGAGCGATGGGGGCCAAACTGTGTGCGTTGGGATGGGGAAGGCTGTGGCTAACGCTTATCCATAAAGGAGTTAACCAGACAAATTTCCCAATGCACACTCACCCCACTTTTATGGGAAGCGCCCTCAGCGAATAAACCCCAGGATATCAAATTTTGTTTTTCTGGCTGTAGGTAATATGAGAAATGGGTTACAAATCTGTTTCCTACAGTGAATATTTTAATAACCGAAGTGAAAATTTTCAGGGAACAAAGCTTGCTACGTAGAAAAAGTGAATAAACCCGACAAGAACCAGCCCAATTTGCACTTGAAGTGACAAGAATCCTTTCATCCCTACTGTGTACCAGAGAGCCAGAAGGGTTAGGCAGTGCTCAGAGGTCCCTTCAAGTAGATCTTTTCTCTGACTTTTTGCATTCTCTTGTGTCTGATAAGGAGGTTTGACTTCACATTTTTAAATCAAATTACCAATGTTAAGTACTGAAATTCAATAAAGCATTCAGCAGCTTTTGATTCATCGTCCAATCAAAACAAAGGTGTTGCAGGAGAAAAAGCTTTGGAGTTGAGAGTTTAGTACAAAGTAGGTGTGGCCAGGAGACTGCGTAGGAGGATGATTCTGCAACTGGAGAGAGATGCTTAACAGAGCAGCTGCTCATGTCCTACTCAGGGTCTGGGAAGTTCTGGACCGAGTTCAAAGAAAAAAACGCTACTGAGTGGTCTGACTTAAACTACTAGGCAACGCCAGATTTTAGTATCCATTTTATTGGTCCCATCATTGAGCTGTGGTCTAGACACACTTAATACTCACCTCTTAGCCTGCCTTTCCATAACTGATCACCTCATAAGGAAGGATGGTGGGTATCTGCTGCGTTGACCGCTTTCTATCCTTTTCCGTTTTCTTTCTGCTTTTTGTTTTGTTTTGTTCTGATTTTTCTTTTCCGTTTCTGTCTTTTTGGAAAACTGCCAGGAACCATCAATGCCCAGTAGTGTGGTAGGACTGACAGGACATTCATGAGATTTCTTCACTTCAAGAACTGATCCTGAGACCTGGATTTGCCCTAATTAAGCTATCTTCATAGAATCTGAATGTCAAGGTGGTCACATAGTCAACAAAATTCCTCCACTCACTGCTAGAAAAAGTGACAAGTCTTGTGTCTTTAGCTTTTCCTTCGGGCTTTCTAGTACATTCTTTTGTAGATTAATGTTGTCAGTATCTGTCTTCTGCCACAGAAGAATCCTGTTTGGCATAGAGGAGGGTGAGGCTGCTTCTCTCAGCTGGTTAAATAACATGACAGAGAGTCCAGGGTAAGGAGCCCCCGGCTTGTGGAGTCAAGCTAGATGGAGCCTGCACATGACCACATACCTTCCTGACACAGAATTTTGCCCACATGTGGCAAATCTATTGCTTATATGATGAAGATAAGCTTTAAGAACAAATTCCCTCATGCAAGTCCACAGTGAATTCTTTTCTGAACAAAGCTATGTCTAAGATAACACTAGTTGTCATTTATTGGATATCTACAAGGATTACTATTAACTACTAGATTTCTCTAGATCTGGAAAGGGAGATAGACTTAAAAAAAACAAAAAAACAACAAAAACAAAAAAAAAGAAAGAAAGAAAAGAAAACCCAGATGTATATAATTTGGAGAGACAAAAGAAATGATATGGAGAAACAAGAAGAGATTGATTATAATTATCTCTCATCTGAAAAGATCTCTACATCTGCCCATGAGCAGTTGATCTCCAGAAGCGAATGACTGAGATGGTTGTTACTTGACCACAGGTTTCTGGAGAAAGACTTCTGCTATGGAGGTCAATGTAGAGCATAAGGACAAAGCTGCTCCTATGAGGAGGGTAGAAAGTTTGTCCTGAATCTCAGTTATCTTACCTTTGTTTCTGGTACTTGGGAAGGGAAGGAGGAAATGGAGGGGGCTGAGAGGAACAGGAAGGGGGAAGGAAGGGAAGACGCTTCTTTGTATGTGTATTTTTATTTTCTTTGGTTCTTGTTTTTTGGTAAGACTTAGCAATTAGCCCAAATTGTCTTCAAAGTATTTTTTCAAGTTTCAAAACCCTCTGATTTTCTTGAATATCCAATTTATCCTAATTTCAATTCATTCACTGCAAAGTTTCATTATGACCATTAATATTGAATAGATAATTCCTTGAGTTTGACTTTAAAATATTGGGTAACTTTTTGTGTCTCTACAAAGTGACGCCTACGGAAAACAATTTTCACTTTTTAAGTATTTTCCATTAGTGAAATTCCATTGGACATTTATTTAGTATCCCATGAACACATATATACTTTACAGGATAGTGTACTATACAAATGAATTGTACACATGATCCTTTATAGTAGATGAAGCTGGTCATTGCTTCAAAAGATTTAAAACTGCTTCATGCAAACAGAAATAACTAGTCAGAACAGTAACAAAGTGTTTTGTTTATTTTCTTTATTAAACACACATATGCTCACATAGACACACAACTTCAACCCATTGGCGCATGCTCTAAATGCCATAAGAGAAGAGAAAATAGTTCATGTTGTCCCCCTTTCATTTCCTCCAAATTCTCTTGCTTAAGATTTAACTAGCTGGGAGAAAAGAAAGAAAGGAAACATGTGGGCACCACATTGAGGACAATAGAAAGTGTTTGTGACCCTGGGGTGAGACCATGTAGCTACGCGTTGTGTTCTTTTCTCAGTGTCAAACCTCTGTGTTCAAAATTAGGCAAACCAGTCTCTTTGCATGCACCACTGAAGTTAATACAAACAGTACTCATAGTGATTATGATGATGTTAGGAACTGTAGCTGTATCAAGATGCCCCCTGCTCTTTAACTTTGGTAAGATACACAGCCGATCCCAATTTGAGACCTACTTTCTGTGGACAGATCTATGGTATATGACATAAAAGAGGAAATCATCCAAATTCCTTTTTTTTTGAAAGCATGGTTCTATTGTCTACTAAGAAATAAAAGTTAGTCCTGCCCAGCTTCATCTAAATTCTCTTGTAAGTTTCCTGTTCTTTCCACATTGCCTCTCTGAGCAGCACCCTGGAGGTCAGCAAGAACACATGCCTGGTGAAAGGCAGCAAGGAGGGAGCTAAGAAGAAAGTGCTTGGTCCATTTTCTAAGAAAGACTGTTATGATAGAAGCTCTGGCTATGTTCAATATTAGAAAACATTGAAGAAACACTAGGCATAGGGCTTCAAGGAACCAAAATTGCATCAGGTGGCCTCAAGGGTCATTTTTTGAGATAAGCTTTGCTGATCTACAGAGTAACAAAGTTGTATTTAGAAAATTTAAGCTAGTTACTGAGGAGGTGCAAGGCAAAAACTGTCTAACCTCCATGGCATGGATGATACCCAGGACGAAATGTGCTCCATGGTTAAAAAGCAGATGAGCATACCATGATTCAAGCTCATACTGATGTCATGGCAACTGGTGGTTGTTTGCTCTGTCCATTCTGGCTTAGTTTCACTTAAAAAAAATAAAAAGCAACAACCCGATATGTAAGATGTCCTGTGTTCAGTGTCAGCAGGTCCTTCAGATCTGGAAGAAGATGATGGAGACCATGACTTGGGACCGTGCCAACAAATGGCTAGAAGGAAATGGTGAATAAACTGGTCACAGAAAGCAATGGGAAAGACAGAGGAAACTTGTCAGTCCATTTACTCTCTCCATGATGTCTTTCATCAGAAAAGTAAAAATGCTGAAGAATTCCATGTTGGAGATGAGAGAACTCATGGAGAGCCATGCTGAAGGTGTAGTTCTAGGAAAACTACCGATGGTGAGGCAGTTGCTGAAGTTGAATGAGCAGATGGGTATGAACTGAGTCCAAGAACCTGATTAAAATCCAGACTTTTAATAGTGACAAATAAGTAGTCCTATTTGTGAAAAGAAAAGAAAGAAAAGTTAAAAGATTGTGTCTCCAGAATTTGCTAGATAACTTTATATTCACAGGATATGAAATCATTCAGAAAGGTAAAACTGCAGAGCAGGACCTCTGAATTATCAGAAACAGAACAATAACTCCATAATCAAGGGGACAGGTATGAGCATCACTTCTTTTGATTGGGGGCTGAAGACATGGCTCAGAGACTTAATACACATTCTATTCCTCTAGAGAACCCAACTTAGTTTTCCTGAACCAATCAGGTTTCTCATAAGCACCTGCAATTACAACTCCAGGAAATTTGACTCTTCTTCCCTCTGGGGACAACTGCACGCACACACACACACACACACACACACACACACACACACACACACACACAAATAGAAATTGAAAGGCATGTAGCTGAGAAAGCATGTATGATTCTTGTTCTTCAGTAAAGTTGAAGGCTTGTGTGAGTTTTGTCACCCTGTGGTTTTAACACATCGAAGGGAATCAAAGCAAAAGAAGTGGAAAGTTTAAGTGTAAAAGACAACATTAGGAAAAGAACAAAATAGGACAGCTAACATATGAGGAATGAACTGAGAGTCAAATGGAGGGATGGAACACACTCTTTGACACAATCAGAAAAGGTGACAGAGTGAGATACAGTACCCCAATGTTTTCCAGTTGGAGTAGAGAGGGGCTGGCCGGTAGACTTGAAAACTAACAGTAAGTTTACCGTCCTTTCACAGCATCCTTGCTTTTCACCACACGCCACTTCCAGGTATTCACCCAAATATAAAAAGTAGACAGTTGGTACACATTTGTCTGTGTGTCAAGACTGAACTAAAAAAGAAAATAAGTAAACAAACTGGCTCGAAATAGGCCAGAAATAATGAATTTTAAGTCTATCTGGCTTGGTTACCTATCCCCTTGGGCCTCCTAAAAATAAGAAATTTTAAAAAATGGAATTTAAGTCTGGAGAATAGAAAAGCATTTTATCCTGCTGCCTTTAATGGTTATCCATATGTGATTAAGAAAAGAATGTTAGTCAGCCTAGCAAAATGGAAAAATGGGATGAGAGAGAGCCTCATGAAAGGAGAACGGACCTTTGAAACATAGTGACTCAGGCAAAGTAATTTGTTTATATTGACCACAAAAATAGTCAGCCACTTGGCAAAACCACTGCTAAGTGAAGTCCAAGTAACTTGATTGGGCTGGGTGACAGTCCAGTGACAGAAAAAGGGCAATTGTAGGTACCGTGGACTGTGTCAGGGCTTCAATAGGTGAGGATACACAGTGAGGTCTGCATTCTGGCTTCTTTGTCCCTCAACTTTTCCCACACCCCTCCACACTGCCCATTACCCTAACATTATATGTCTTCTGCTATGCAGGAATGTATATCAGGAAGACACTTGTGCTTATCCCAGGCGCTTCCACCACTGACAATCTCCCCAATGGGCATCTCCCTTCTCTAAACTGATCTATGTGCATAGCTCTCCTTTGCAGCCCTAGAGGAACATGATAACAAATTATGAATGCTGTAAGGATGGCCTTGGAACTTGTTCTACACATGGTGTTTTAAGAACATCTGAAAGTGGTCAGTGTGTCAGGGTGGAGGCAGAGAAGAAAGATTTGATGGGGCCGTGTAAGAGAACACCTTTAGTGAAAGCGTAAGTACAGTCTCACAAGTGGTTTATTACGTTGCTACGTTCTTTTATTATTATTGCATGTTTTATGATTATTTCCTTCCTCTACTAAACGGCCACCAGCTGAGTTATTTGTTTCCTATTTGTGCTTGAGAGGAAACGTGAAGCCTTCTTTGTTTCAGGTTGAACTCAGGACCTTGCACATGCACATTCTGAGCCTGTACATGAAGATCTTTCAAAGAAGGCCAATTGACACTGTAACTGGATTACAGCGAGCTCGAGTTTCTCTGCCCTCTACCTACTTTTTCTTCTACATTTCAGTTTTCTTCATGAATTATGGTTATCACTTCTAGAAGGTTCAGGGACAAACAAAACACAAGGCAGAGCTGAAGATCTAGGTCGCTATCCTAGGCTAGTTATGGACATAAGACATACCACTTAAACTTGATTTTTCAATGCTTTCTATGTTCTTCTGCAGATCATTAATAGTTCAAGGGCCTATAACAATGAACTATCAGAAAATTATTGAACACATTGATTGTAAATTAATATTGAGTGACAGTTTTATTTATACACATGCAAAAGGATCCACAGCTAAGAAATTTTTAATGCTTAGGTAACAGAGCTGGTGGCCTTTTAGTAGAGGAAGGAAATAATCATAAAACAGGCAGTAATAAGAGAATTTAGCAAGTTAATTATCCACTTGTGACACTGTCCTTATGCTTTCATTAATAATAATGATTTCTAGTTCTTGTCACTTATTACGTTCATGGCAGCATGCACTGTGCTTTAATGCACTGCCCCATTGTATCCTCATAGCAATCTTGTGACATGGTTATTTATGGTTTTTTGTTTTATGGATAAGAAACCAAAGCTTTAGTAAGCAACATGCTTACTAAATATTGGCAACACTGACTTTTGAACCCAGATCTACATTGTCATAAACCACAATATTAAATCTTACCATGGGGTGTAGAGAGAGACAATTGCTTCTTTCATTTTATTTCTTTTTGTTTAACTGTTGGAAGAATGATGCTGAGTGATTCACTAAAGGCTACATGGCAGGGTGATTGGGGCCAGGCCGATTAAATTACAAGACTGGCAGTGACTAGTGACTATCATCCTGTGCCTATGACTTTGAGATCTGATATGCAAATTGGCTGAAAAGAGACTATGAGTAGAAAGAAGATGCATGCAGGAGACAGACAGTCCCTGCGATGCGTAACAACAAGTCCTTGAACAAATTACTTAACTATTCTGAGTCTTGAATTTCTCCACCAAAAATCAAAATAATAAAACCAATCTTGAAGGGCTCTGTTGCTAGCATGCAATGTTTATAACTACGTGACAGAAAATCTAGCTCTTATTAGGCGCCAAATAGAGGGTAATTGGCATTACTGCTTGGCATTTAAATAGTAGAATTTAAATGGAGACAAAGATTCTTTGTACATAGACAATCATGTTGAAAGGCATTTTCTATAAACATGGGGAAAGGTGCCATTATTTGTTTTTTCAAATGTTTTTATTCTTTGACAATATTATGCACATATATTTTGAATTTTGGCAATTTTTAACTCCCTTCATTACCCTCTCTTATTCTCCTTTTTCTCCTGCTGAAACTCTGCTTTTTCCAAAGAAGCTCAAGGTCCCTCCTGCTACTTTGATGATGATGATGGTGATGGTGATGTGTTAGTGTGTATGTGTGCCCATGTCCCACTGAGTTTAAGTAGAGTTGTTTGTATGAGCATAAGTGGGATTATCTACTTATCATTGGCTACACCATTAAAGAAAAGAGCATCTCCTGGCACCCATTTTCTGACCACAGATCCTCAGTGAGGGGTGAGGCCTTGTGAGCTCCTTCCAAATGAATGATGAAATAGTAATAGGCCCAACCTTGTGAAGGCCTTGTGTAGTTAACCACAGCTGCAGGGAGCACATGAGTGCGATGGGCATTGCATGTCCAGAAGATGCTGCTTCACCGCCCTGCTCCTCAACCTCTGGCTCAAACATCCTCTGCCTACTCTTCTGTGCCTTCTCTGAGACCTGGGGGTGATAAATAGGTGCCCTGTTTATAGACAAGCCCTCCTCTGTCACTTGCTCTTACCATGGAGACCACTTGTGACTCTTCATTAACCTCCATCCACTGCAAAATGAGTTTTCTGAAGGCAGTTAAGAGCAGTCTATTTTTTTAACCTGGAATGAAGATTAAGACACAAATCATTGTTTATAATCTGTAATTCACATAAATTAAGATGTACAAGTTTCAAGCATGTGGCTTCATGAATTTTAGCAATCTGTATGTCAATGTATCCGATGCTACAAGCGAGGCATTGAGTAGTCCCATAAACTACCTCCTGAGCTCACTTGCTTCCATTGAATTAAACTACAGTTTCGATGTTTTTAAACCTTTATTAATTTCATGTACTCTGGAAGTTTGCATAAGTGGGAATCCCACAGAAAATCCCTGTTGTGTATGCTCTTTTGCTCAGGAGTATGTCTGTAAACGTCATCCAGTTGTTCCATCTGCAGCTCCTGAGTGTTCTTTACAGCAGTTCATGACTATGAGCATGTCATTTGCAGTTTTCCTACTCAGTTTATGGATAAAGCTGCTGGGAGTATTCACCTACAAATTATCCTGTGCATAGACCTTCATGTTTTTGGGGGTAAACATTTAGAGACAGAATTGCTATATCGTTAGAACATGTACATATTTAACTTCATGAGGACATGTTGAATGTTCTAAATACTTCTTATAACATTCTCCATTCACAGCACTTGGAATTCAGTTGCATTCCCTATATTGCCTTAATATAATTTTCATATTTATTTAATTATTTTGTGTATGTGTGTTGGGGTTGTATGCACTTGTTGCACTGTGTATATGGAGGTCAGAGGCCAGCTTTCAGGATTTGGTTGTTGTCTACCATGTGGATTCATCAGGCTCCTTGGCAAGTGTTTTTATTGCTAAGCCATCTTTCCAGTTCCTCTTATTGTCATTTAATCTGAATTTCCTTGATGATTTTGAGTATTTTCAATGCACTGTTTTACATGTGCTACATGTTTGTGAAATATCTGTACAAATTATATCAGCTGTGTCATGGATTTTCTCTCTCCATGTTCATTGGTTATAGAAAGGCTTTTAATAAATATAGTTTAGTCAAACTCTCCAAGACTCATGAGACATGCATTGTGAGAACAATGCATCTAATTACATCTGTGAGATTACTATTTTCTTCTTTAAATGACATCTTTTTTTAAAATTAATGCTTATAATTTTGATAAGTTTGAATTAATTTCATTTTATTTTGTGACTAGTGTTTTTTAAATTCTAAGACATTTTATTCCAGCCTAAGGTTACAAAGACTGTTGTTCATGTTTTTGTCTGAGAGTTTTCAATTTTAATTTTATGTGTAGGTTTATAATTCTTTCAAAATATTTTTAATATATAATATGAAGTAAGAGAAAAGGCTTATGCTTCTTTACACAAACATAAAGTTCAGCCAGTACTATTTATTGTGAGGACTACTTTTCCTAGGTACATTTTGTCAAAAATCAATACTCCTGTTCTAGTTTCATCCTGTTGCTGTGATTAAACACTGACAAAAAAACTACTTAAGATAAAACAAAATGGCTCATTTGGCTTATAATTGCATGTCCAACAATCATTGAGGAAGTCAAGACAGGAACCCAAAGCAAAAGCTTGAAGCAGAAACCATGAAAGGACACGGCTTGCTCTCTCACCCTCTGGCTCCTTCACTCATAAACCCATGCTTAGCGAACTTTCCCACATAGCTCAGGATTATCCAGCCTACAACCTAGCTCTCTCCCACTCTGGTGGTTTGAATCGGAATGTTCCCATTCAATAATGGTCACTAGTTGGTGGCTGTGTTTGGGCAGTGTGGTGGTTTGAGTGAGAACGGCCCCTATAGTACATATCTTTGAACATTTGGCTTGAAGTTATTGGATTGTTTAGGAAGGATTAGGAAGTGTGGACTTTTGGAGATGTGTCAAAGTTTTGAAGAGCCTACACTAGGCTTTTTTGAGGTTTCAAAAGCCTACTCTAGGACCAATCCCTCTTCCTCTCCCCCTCCTCTCCCCTCCCTTCCCTTTCTCCTTCCCTCCCTCCTTCCCTCCCTCCTTCTCTCCCTTCCTCTTTCCCTCCCTCCTTCCCTCTTTCCCTCCTTTCCTCCCTCCCTCCTTCCCTCTCTTACTCCCTCCCTCTCTCTCTTGTCCTCTCTCCTTCCTGCATTTCTGCAGATCAGAACTCTCAGCTACTACTCCAGCACCATGTCTATCTGTCTGCTGCCATGCTTCCTGCCATGATGATCATGGACTAACCCTTTGAAAATGTAAGCAAGGTTCTCGTTAAATGTTTCATTGCATAGGTTACATTGATCATGGCATCTCTTGAGAGAAATAGAGCACTAGCTAAGACAGAATTTTAGGAGGTGTAGCCTTGCTAGGAGTATACTTGGGGCAGACTTTGAGATTTCAAAGCCACAGGTCATTTCCCAGCCATTTCTTTACTTTGTCCTCACTTTGAAGATTGGAGCACTCAGTATTCTGATTCAATCCCCATAGCCACACGTTGCCATCATGTGCTCTTATCCCAGTGGAATTAAGTCCAGATAAACTATTCCTTCCATAAGTTGCCTTGGTCCTGGTGTTTTGTTACAGTAACAGAAAAGTAACTAGTATTCCCACAAACATGTCCATAGAACAGCCTGGTCTAGATAATTTCTTCATTTGAGGTTCTTTAGATGATTCCAGGTTGTGCCAAGCTGATAATAAAATCAACTGGATAGTGGCTTATGTGTGTAGATAAATTTCTGGTCCCTGTACTCTGTTTATAAATGTGTTTATATGTTTTATTACCCAAACCATACTGTCCTGATTATTGTATCTTACTATGAGTCTTAAGACCATGTAGCAGAAATATTCCAACATTATATTTTTCAGTAGTGTTCTGTTTTAGATCCTGTATACTTACACACACACACAATTAGAAAGAATCTGTGAGTTCTATTTTAAAAAGCAACTAGAATTCTGATTGAGACTAACTTGAATGTATGGATAACTGTGAAAATTTGCATTTAAGAAATATAAATATGCCAACCAAGGTCATGGCATGTGATTTGGTTTACTTGGAACTTCTTGAACTTCTCTCAGTCATTTTTGGAGTACCCAGAATAAAATGCTTACATTTTTCATTCTGGTGTTATTTCTGAATGCTTTAGATGTTTGATCCCACTGATTTGGCCTGAATTATGCCCTCACATTTACATATACCAAAGATATACATGTTTCTTAATGTAAAAGAAGGCAAACACAATATTATTATAGAAAGATTTTTATGGTAAATAGATCCAGGGCACAACTTGAAACTGAAAAGGCCACTTCAATTTCATTTGTGAATTAAACAACACTTTAACGGAGTAGTTTTCCCATATTTGTAGGATCCTGGTTATTACATGGACTGTATTAGAACAGTTTTTGGGAATACCAGCATTGACCTTTCAGTGAACTGTGAATTAAAGGAGATAATCTGTGGTGATCTAACATTAAAATATAAGGCCTGCTAGACAGAAAACATTTGTGAGCATTGAGAAATAACTCAAACATTCTGGGCCCATTTTGCAAGGTAGTATAGACATACTAAGAGCAACACCAGCTGCAGTCCACATGATGACATTTTCATATGTAAGATGCTAAGTGGTTTTTAATGACGTTTCAAGCCAACTCCAGAGAGAATCCACACTTGACTGCCTCAGACTGTATTTACTTTGACAACTGTCTCCTCAACTGAGTCTTTTCCCAATGTGTGCTCACTAAAGCATTTCAAAGAGAAAGTGAAAGAAACTCCAATAACTAGCAATAGAAACGAAAAGTAAACAGAAAGTCAATGACTGAGGCTGGAAAGATGGTTCTGCCCTTGTAGAGGACCTGGGTTGATTTCCAGCACCTACATGGTGGCTCACAACCATTCATAACTCCAGTTCTAGGGAATTTGATGCCACCTTCTGACTTCCATAGGCACCAGGCATGTGCATGGTGCACAAACATACATGCAGGTAAAACATTCCTGCAAACAAAATAAATAACTCAAAAGGAGATTTAAAAAGATAATTCATGTATTTTTGTTATTACTCTGGATCAAAGAAGTGAGTAGTGAAAACACTGACAAAATTTGCTCATTTCCTTATTAGTACTGGATATTATCAAAGTTGATATTACCAACTTGATGATTAGAAGGAGTAATAAATTCTGAAGATACTAAGGGATAATCAAATAAAATACTACCTTGACTGGAGAGATCACTCAGTTGTTAAGAGTATCAGTTGCTCTTCCAGAAGACATGAGTTCAAGTCCCAGCATTTATATGCCAGCTAACAACTTTCTCTAACTCCGTTCCAGAGGATCCAACAACATCTCTGTCCTCTTCTGATAATTTATGCACATGATACCTGGCCACACATGCAGGTAATACACCTATCCACACCAAAGTTTTTTTAAGATCTCTAAAAAAGTAAGTTAATATTTTATTATTATTATTATTAATTCAAAAAAGATATGTAGGTTATAACACTATAATAAAAATGGAGGTCTCTTCCAAACATTAAATGTTTCTTTCACATTAACTAGAAGCTGATACCAAAGGTCATGCCTAGACATTGTTTGAAGACTTGCTGTGTGCTAAGTATGAGCTCACTATTATGACATTATTCTTGGAGAGCTCATAATTTCTGTTAATAAATTACCTCCGGGATGATTTTTTTTTAGTGAATTAATGTCTCATTTGTCTCATCTTGGCCTTAAAGTTATATTTGAGTTACATGTTAGACACTACTTTTTGGGAGTCAAAGCATGATAATGTTTAGAACTAAATACTTTCATGCCTTCAAGATTTTATCCCTACAATACTTTTAAAGGGAAAAATGGCCCCAACACAAAAGGCAATGATTTGGGAAATAATACTCAAAGCCAATGAAGTATTACAGAGACAGAATAAGGTGATTTTGAGAATAGACTGCCTACCATGAGGGCCCATGTTTATACAACATGATGTGAGGCTGTCCGACAAAGAATTCTGAAAATGTTACTGCTAATGTTGGGTGCTGACCTTGATTTTTAACCTGTTCTCATGGCTGCTGCTTCTCTGATCTTTTTCATAATCTACAGTCAGAACTGAGAGAAGGAACAGAGCACTGCCTATTCTTGCAGTGTAGTATTTTATTCCTCGTTGAAAAGCTAAATGACTTCAGAACATAGCTCTCACTGGGAGACTTGAAATCAAACCAGTTTTGGATTTTTCTGACTCAGGATCCTTGCCACTAGGAGATAAATTTGTGGTAGGTGCCTCATGAGGAGCCCAAGAAATGCTATTCTAGGTGTGGTTAGTGAGTGACTTGCAGACAGAAAAATGTTCTTGTAGGTCTACTGGAATGAGAGTCATGAAAAATGCTTTCCCTCCTGGGGTGGAGTTCCATAGTCCGTTAGAATGAGCATGTGGCAGGATGCAGGCTCCCTGGGACTCTGGTTGTCTGGTTTCTTATAGTGAGTAGGAGAAGCCCTACTTAGTATTTCTACAGAAAAACCACCAAAGTGAATCATCCTCTAGGGGGCAACAAAGTGTGACTCAGGCTCAGAACTGCAGGAACCAGGGAGGGACTGACCCTGAAGTCTGGAACAGTCTGAAACTCAAGAAAACAGTAGGCAAGCTTCCGTTGTATTGTTGTCCTCTAGAATATCTAATGTTCTATGGTAGTGATAAGTGATGCTGAAGTGGACAGAAGGACCAAGAGCCGGAGCTGTTGAACGGAATCCTAGCCTCAGGTCTGAGCAAGCTTTGAGGAACTAACAGAAAGGCCAAACATACTTAAACCCTTTATAGTAGAATTTTCTTCCCTCTCCAAGATCTTATGTTAAACACAATCCCATATTGAACTCCAATAGTATTGTTTCGTGTTCAACTCCCTGAATTTGCCATACCTAGCATGTGTAGATAATCTTTGTGAGCTACCAGTGAGTCCCTCAAACTTTAGTGCTTTGAACTTTGAACTATGCCGTATTTTTCTGGGCTGTGTGCTGTTAGAATGATAGTCCAGTGTTTACTGCCCCCTTCTCTACAACTTTTCTCTGCCTCCTTGCTGTAGAAATAAGAATCTTGGGTGGGTGGGTTTAAAATCCTCACGCTGATGTCTTACATTTCTGGTTTTCTAGGAGAAAATGAGCAGATATAGGCATAGTGTACTTTCCATGTACCTGGTAAGACTCACCTATCTGACTCAGGTGAAAACGGGAAGCCAAAAAAGAAAAACTGGAGAGAGGTGAGTATCGGTGTAGGTTGTAAAAAGACATATTGCATATTCCTAGTAAACATGTAAAAAAATCTAGTGGAGATAGAGGATAACAGAAGGAATACTACTAATTTTCAAAACCCCATACTCTTTTATCTCTGTTTCCTTCCAAAAAGAAAGTTTTTACTGGCTGGATTTTCCATGTAGACGTTGAATGATGGGATAATAGTTCTGTAAAACCCAAGGTATGGGATGAGAATGAATTTGACACGGGGCTGCATGCAAGAAGTAAAGTCACTGTGAGTAGCTAGAACGGCTGGTAAGGGATAGTTTTTAAAAAGGTTTGTTTTTAAAATGATGTGTATATCTGTGTCTGTGTGCATGTATGTCCATGTGGGCAGGCTCCTGCAGAGTCTAGAAGAGCGTGTCAGATTCCTAGGAGCTGTAGCTACAGGCAGCTGTGAGCTACAGAATGTGGGTGTTGGCAATTGAACCCAGGTCTGTGCTCTTAGTTGCACCCCATCTCTAGAACCCACAAAGGGTGGGTCTTAGCAGGAAGACAGGCAGGCAGGCCTGGAAGCAAGACAACGAGATATAAACTGGGAGTGGAAGGATCATTTGAAAGGTCTGTGTTAGCTATTATAAAGAGATGAGGAATAACAAAAGTATGCAAAAAATAATCCTAAGTCATGTGGCTTGTATTCACAGTACACTATGTGACTTCGAGCATTTTCCCCTACCAAGAGACCTGCCAAGGGTCCAGTGGTTTTACTATTTGAGAATAGTCTATTTAAAGGACCCACTTACATTTAAGTTATAATTCCACAATATATTGATCTGCAATGTAGTTATCTAATTACCATATTTACGTTGTTTAGCTTTCTCTTCACTTTAAATTTGGTAATGCATTGTCTCCAGGAGCAATAAACCTAAAAAGAACATTAGAAATGTATTTTAAGTCAACAAAAAACCCTCTAAGCTTTAACTTAGTAGGAATAGTTTTTCTGCCAAGCATGGTAATTGTTACTTGTGGAATTTCCTTAGAATGGCCAAGGCTTTGACTCTTGAGCTATAGTGCTGGAATAAGCATCTGGGTGGAGGCACAAGTCTGTTGGAAAACCGATGATAGTTCAACTCCATATGTTGCAAGAGATTTCTTGATAGATACACTTGGCAGATCCAAATAGCACAGGGTGTGTTTGCTTCAAATTGAACATAGAACTCCCTTCATATTTGATGTCTGTTTTCTTTTTCTTTTAATCATTTTTTCTAGCTTCATTTTTCCTGTTTTAATCACAGTGGCAACACTTATTAAATTGCAATGTTAGTATTTACATGCAAGAATCACACTCAGATAATATTAAGAAGTTTGTAGGGGAGTCAGTTACTTGAAAACACACTTGTCCTGGAAACAACTCCAAAGCAGTGAGGGATGGGGGTGAATTTAAAGACTAGATGGCCATAGGGCCAGGGTTCATCTAAGCAACACAGCAAGCTCAGTTCTGAGCCACAGTACCAAAATCTGGGCTCCAAAACTCTTTTATGGAATTTGAGTTGAAACAGACCTTCCTTGCCATGCTTTCTAAGATGTCACTGAGTGTATAGACACATAGAATATACATACAAGCCAATCAATTTCCAGGAGTGTATTCTAAATGTAAGAGTTACCTTAAATGTATTTGTATTATTTTTCCACTAATTCATTTATTCACTTTACATTGCAATTACAGCCCACCCCTTCTACTTCCAGTCCCTCCTCTGTACAAGGCCCTCCCTCCATGCTTCCCAGCCCTTCATCTCTGAGAAGGGTGAGGTTCCTCTTGGGTACCAACTTACCCTGATACCTCAAGTTGTTGCAGGACTGGGTACATCCTCTCTCACTGAGGCCAGACAAGGCAGCCCTGTTAGGAGGACAGGATTCACAGGCAGGCAACAGAGTCAGGGTAAGCTCCCATTCCAGTTCTAGGGGGACCAGCATGAAGACCAAGCTACACACCTGCTGCCTATGTACTGGGGTGGAAGGGGTAAGTCCAGGCCTTTATGTTCTTTGTTTTATGGTTCAGTCTTGGAACCCCCAAGGGTCCAGGTTAGTTGACTCTGTTGGTTTTCTTGCTTCTGTCTGCAAGCATAGTGGAGTATCATTAATAGTGTTAGGGATTGGTTCTTGCCCATGGAATGGGTCTCAAGTTGGGCTAGTCATTGGTTGGCCATTCCTTCAGTCTCTGCTCTGTCTTTTTCCCTGCATTTCTTATAGGTAGGACAAATTTTGGGTCGAAGGTTTTGTTGGTGGGTTGGTGTCCTTATCCCTCCACTGGGAGTCCTGCCTGGCTACAGGAGGTGGTCTCTTCAGGCTCCATATACCCCACTGCTAGGTACCTCAGCTAGAGTCACCCTCAGACTCTCTGGAGTGTCCCTCATCCAAAGTCTCTGGCATGTCCTAGAGATCCCACCCCACACCCCATTTCCTTTCATTCTCCAGGTTCTCCTTACATCTGATCCTACTACTTCCACTCCCCATTCCCTCTTCCACCCAGTTCCCTCTCTCCATCCAACTCCAATGACAATTTTATTTCCCATTCTGAGTGAAGTCCAAATATCTTCCCTTGGGCCTTCCTTATTTAG
Source organism: Grammomys surdaster (assembly GCF_004785775.1). Taxonomy (NCBI): domain Eukaryota; kingdom Metazoa; phylum Chordata; class Mammalia; order Rodentia; family Muridae; genus Grammomys; species Grammomys surdaster. The sequence goes on from NW_021627859.1 coordinate 47,571, forward strand.
CTTCTTTGGTTCTATAAATTGTAGCATGACTGTCCTGTACTTTATGGCTAATATACACTTAAAAGCAAGTACATATCATGCATGTCCTTTGGGTCTGGGTTATTTCACTCAGATGATATTTTTGAGTTCCATCTATTTGCCTGGAAATTTCATGATGCTCTTGTTTTTAATAGTTGAGTAGTACTCCATTGTGTAAATGAACCACATTTTCTCCATTCTTCAGTTGAGAGGCATCTGGGTTGTTTCCAGTTTCTGGCTATTACAAATAAAGCTTCTATGAACACCGTGGAGCAAGTGTCCTTGTGGTATGATGGAGCATGTTTATTTGTGAATGTGTGTGTGTGTGTGTGTGTTAGGGATTGGTTCATGTGCATGCACATGAGCGTGCACACCTTTCCACATCTTCCACTGAGTATTCATCAGCTGTCATACGAGGTTATACAGATCTGATCTGACGTCTGTAGTTAAATTTGCATATAGGTCACATGTCTCTGAAATCTAACTCCTCTATTTTCTTCTTGTGCATATTAAGGCACTTCCATTTTATTATTTTGGAGAATAAGTGTATCAAACCAGAATACCTTCTTTTTCAGCCAATATAAGTAAAAATATTCAGACAAACAAAACAAAATTTAAAACATTAGTCTAACAGATGTTTTTTCATCTATAGCATTTAAAATTGGGCCCAAATTCTGTAAGCAGGCAGGTTCCAAAAACGACATTTATTACAAATTCAAAAATAAGTGAGATCATTCATTTCAACCTTGTTTGAATTTTGTCTTGAGATTTTAGGGTGGATGTGGCAACCATGCAAATGATTCTGAACCACAAGCAAGAAGGGAATGCTACAGTCTATTCCTCTTGGACTTGGCCTGACACTAGAATTCAAGAGCTGGGCACTGTAATCATGACAAGAGCACATGATTTGCAAATGAAGTAAGGCGGAGGATGCCCTCCCCCCGCCCCGCCACAGATTCTGCTGACTTTGCTGATACTCTGGGATTTCCACTGTACGAGTGGTCTTGGGAGATATTTGATAGTCCATTGCAACCAAAATATAAAGCAAAGCCAGTTGTAGACTGACTCGGGAGCTCAGGGGTGTATCTTCCAGGACTTGGGCTGCAGTTAAACACACAGAACAGGGCAACAGTCCCAAAAAACAGCTTTCAGATTCCACCCTCCCCTAACTGTGGTCAAAGTAGCAACTTCCTCTATGGGCCAACATTACAGAATCTCTCTGTAATTATTCGAGGTATAAGCTAGACTCCAGTCCTGCATGGCTTTTAGTATCTCTTACAAAAATCTTATTCTTGGATTTAAATCATTTTCCGTTTAAAATACTTTGTTCTTCTGTTATCTGTAATTGAATCCAGACTGACAGCAAAGTTTTGAGAGAATTTGAGGATCTGTGTCTCACTAAACAATGGGCGATGGCTAATCATTGTCAGCTGGTGGGGAAGTATTTAGCCATTACCAGCATTTACCTGGAATGGGATGTCCATGGAAAATACAGATGGGGTGAAAAGTGCCATGTCACAGTTTGAGGACATGGTGAGCCCATTGAACAAAAATTCAGACTCAGATCATCTGTCTTTCTGAGTCACAGGGTAGGTTGGATGTTGGCAGAAGCAGTCTTGTCCATGTTTCGTGATGAGACTCACCTTTCTTTCGTCAGGGATCTTTGGTGATATAGTGGTGATTTCTATTGGTTTTACCCTATACAGCACTCTTCCAAACTCATAAGTAAAAGCTTTTCCCAGATGTCAGAGCTACAGCTGGAAAGAAAACGATTTACCCTTTAAAACACGGGGAGGTTTTCTTTAGGAAGTAAAGATGCTCTAAAGTAAAATAAATTCCTGTGTGGATCTTCAGATTACAGATGTTACCACATGCCTCAATGTGGAAGCATCTTATATCCTAGAAGAATGGAATGGTGTGTGTGTGTGTGTGTGTGTGTGTGTGCGCGTGCGTGCATGTGTGTGCCTGTCTGTGCGTGTGTCTATTTGTTTCTCTCTCTGTATATGTGGTGTGTGTCTATCTGTCTGTCTGTCTATTTATTTCAGACATGCTGGGATTAAACACCAGGCCTTATATCTGCTAGGCAAATGCTCTAGCACTCAACCACATGACAGTCAACCTAGACTTGAAGATGATATTTATGAGATAAGTATGCATTAGTATGCATTTGTTACTTTTCTATTGCTCAGATGAAACACTGTGACCAATGCAACTTAAAGAATAAAGAGTTTATTTTGACTTTCAGTTTCAGAGAGCTGAGTCCATCATGGCAGGGAAGTAAACCAGCAACCAGTAGGCAAAGTGACCAGAGCAGGAAGCTGAGACACACATCCTCAATGGGCAGCAGGAAGCACAGAGAATGGACTGGAAATGGTACGAGAGTTTTAAACCAGCAGTTTTCAACCTGTGGACCGCAACCCCGTGTAGGGTCAAATAATCCTCTCACAGAGTCATATATCAGATAGCCTGCATATCACATATTTACATTATGATCCATAACAGTAGCAAAATTACAGTTGCAAAGTAGCAATGAAAATAACTATGGCTGGGGCTCACCACAACATGAGGAGCTGTATTAACGGGTGGCAGCATTGAAGGTTGAGAACCACTGTCTATACCTCTCAAAGCCTGACTCCAGTGACATACTTTCTCCAGCAAGGCCACACTCCCTAAACCTCCCTAAATAAGACCACAAACTGAGAAACAAGCTTCATTCAAACCACTACACTGTGAGTTGATATCTCAATTGGAAATGAAATCTTGTCTTAACCAGTGACCTGCTTATACATGGGTCTGGATTGGAAGAATTTCAGCATGGCTTAGTGCTGTCATGATGTAGAAGACAGGCACTCAGAATTCAAGCTTTCTGTACCAGGAGGACATAGAATGCAAAACTGAGGGCTCAAATCATGCCTGCACGTGAGAAGCCAATATGGCTCAAGAATTGGGAATTCAAGAATTCCTCCCAAATCTCTGACTATGGTTGCCACAAGATAAAGGAATACCAAGTGACAAAACAACAACAACAACAACAGCAGCAGCAGCAACAGCAGCAGCAACAACAAACCCTGTCTATCAAATAGGCAACTATCATTCAAATTACTGTTTCTCAACTTCCTTAATGCTTCAACCATTTAATACAGTTCCTCATGTTCTGGTGACTCCCCAACCATAGAATTATTATCGTTGCTACTTCGTGACTGTAATTTTGCTACTGTTATGAATTATAATATGAATATCTGATATGCAGGATAGGTGATATGTGTCTCCTATGAAAGTTCTATTCAACCCCACAAGGGGCTGTGACCCACAGGTTGAAAACCACTGATAAAGCATTCCAACCATCATGATGAGTGCAAAAACTCACCACAAACTATTGCTATCAATTAAGATTTGACTAACAGCAGATGCCTTCTTCAGGACATTATCTTGCCTCAGTTATGGGTTCTATTGCTGTGATAAACACTATGACCAAAAGCAGCTCAGAAGAAAAGGGATTATCTCTTGGTTCAGTTCTCACTCTGTCACTGGTGGAAGTCAGGGCAGGAACTCAAGAAAGAGACTACTGATAGGAACTGCATCAGAAGCTGTGGAGGAGCCATGCCTCCTGACTTGCTCCTCAAGGTTTGCTCAGCCTGTTTTTTATACATCTCTTGACATCCTGCACAGGAGTGGTACCACTCATAATGGGCTGGGCCCTTCTACGTCAATCATTAATCAAGAAAATGCCCCCACAGGGTTGCCTACAGTCCAATCAGATGGGGACATTTTCTTCAGTGACGTTCCTTCTTTGAAAATGAAATCTCTAGCTTGTGTCACCATTGCCAAAAACCACCTAACCAACGAACTAATCAACAATAACAGCAACAGCAAAACGAACCGATGCAAATCCTCATTACAAAGAGAAGTGATGAATTAGTCTATCTAAAGTTGTAGACGGAAATGTGGAGTGGAAAAGTTGATTGATTAAAAATACATTATGCACATAGAATAAAACTGGAAAGATACAATAAAAGAATATACAGTGAAAGAGTTTTTCTTTCCCTGTTGCCCATCAGACTCAGATACTAGGGGACCTTAGAAGGCTGTTATTGATACCTTGTGTATCATTCTATATATGTACACACAACACACACAAGCATATATAATTATCCTAAAAATAGGACTTGGTTTCCTAATACATCTTTTCTATTAATATATCTATTCCCTATTCTTGACAATCATTTCATATTAGTGAAAGCCAAGAACTTTTGCAGGTTTTCCTAACTCCTACAGTGTCCATTAGCTATATTAAGCCCCATCTATAAAACAAGCCCTATTTACGCAGCCCCAAGTTCTTTCCAATGTTTTGCAGGTAACACCTCAATGTATAGCCTCATTCCTACAGCTTTGACCTCATGTTCACAGGTGCAAGATAAAATCCTAGACATGACATTATAGTAAAAAGAAACATACATTTTAAACTTGCTACCTACTTTCAAACTACCTTCCAAAAGGGTGATTTCTGGCTCCTGTTCATGTCAATCACTCTTGCTTTCTGAATGCTCCTTGTTTCAGGGTGTTCACAAATATTTTGATCTCTATAAGGCTAAAAGAGGGGACTTTATTGTGGGCATCTTTATATATATAATCTGTTTCCCCATTCCTAAGTGTTCAGAGCCTCTGCCTCCTGAACTATTTAGTCCTTTCTATTTGACTTAAGGGAGCAAGGGTTTTGTTGTGTGGATCAGGCTTTTTCTTTTTGTTGTGTGTGGTATTTTTGTTCTGGGAAGAACTTAAATTTCATTTCTCTGTTTTTAGTAAGCAGCTTTATCTTTTAAACAATCTTTTACTTTGTTTATAGGCTTTAGAAAGCCAGTGCTATTTTGAAAGGAGAAAACTTTCTTCCATAATTTCTTTTCAGCATGTTTATGGTTTTTTGCTGCATCAAAAATCTGGCAGGCTTTTCAATATGGAGAGAAAATTGAGACTTTCTGTTCCTTCCAGATTATAAAATGCCTTTAACGACTGTATTTTTCTAGTTACCTTTTTGATGCTGTGATAAAATTCCATGAGCAAAAGCAACTTAGAGGAAAGGGATTTATTTTGACTTAAGATCTAGAGGAGTAGAGTCCACCATGGTGGAAAAGGTTAATTAACAAGGTCAACAGTAAAGGGAGTCACAGTAGCAGAGTAATTGATCACATTTTTTATCCACCCACAGGAAGGGAGAGGTGAGAGAGAGACACAGAGACAGAGACCGAGAGAGAGAGAGAGAGAGAGAGAGAGAGAGAGAGAGAGGAGAAAGACAGAAACAAAGAGAGAGAGAGAGACAGAGACAGAGAGAGAGAGAGAGAGAGAGAGAGAGGGGGGGGAGAAGAAAGACAGAAACAAAGAGAGAAAGACAGAGACAGAGAGAGTGAATAGAGACACTATGAAGCAAGTCTTCATTTTCCTAAAATGTGCTAACAACTAGGGACTAAGCAGATGAGCCTATGGGGGACATTTCTCATTAAACCACCACACTATGTGATGTTGTCTTCTTAAGATTATCAGAGATGACTTGCTGGCATACCATCTGCCCTATACCCCTTGGAATTCAGTAATTCATCAGGGACATTCAAACTGTTTCTTCACAGCTAAGGCCCATTTCAGTGTGTGCCTAGCATGCAGACACAGACAAGCCACCGACATCTGTGTTTCCCCCAAATCTCGTGTTACTCTGCTGGTGAAGAGCATGGAAACTCATGTCTGCAAGATGCTGAAAAGCTTAAGGTTGTGTGGAACAGACATTCTATCTCCATGCCTTATTTTTCAGATCTGCAATAGTGTTTTCTAGGTGACATCCCCCAAGTGTGGGAGACCATGTGAATATGAGGGAACAAGGGGCTGCCACCTTCATGAATAAATGAATAAATTAGTCCAATATTGTGAAAGCAGTGAATCGGAACACAGGCCATACCACATGTCAGACTTCTTTTAGCCCCAGAAACCATAGTCACAGTGTCAGGGAGGCAAAGACTGATGGATCCTCCAAAATGGGGCTCCAGGACAGAAGGTGTTCTGTCTCATAAATGAAGGTGGACAGCACCTGGAGAATGACACCTCTGTCCTTTAGATGCACATGCACACAAGTGCACAGGCGCACACACACACACAGACACACAGAGAGAGAGAGAGAGAGACAGAGAGACAGAGACAGAGACAGAGAGACAGAGAGAGACAGAGACAGAGAGAGAGGAGGAGAGGGAGGGAGGGAGGGAGGGAGGGAGGGAGGATGGGAGGGAGGGAGAGAGTCAAACGTTATCAAGTCAATAAAAACAGGCTACTTTATAGAACCATTTTTTAGATTTTCAAGGCAACTTGAATCATTAGGTTTATCTGTGTCTATAAACTCTTTAGCAACACCTCCTGAGGGTTAAAATGTTATTGGTTTACATGTGATGGTTCAAGTCAATCTGGTTTATGCAACATCCATGATCATGTGAAGACAACATATAGTCATTGGGAAAAACCCATGTGGACATTTGAAAAAAATAAAAAAGGAAATAATAGGAAGTGGTTCATCCAAAACCTTAGCATCATGCTAAGCTCTACACACATACCACTCCATGAAATAAGAAGAAGAACAAAATAGAAAGAGAGAGAGAAAGTGCACGAGAGAAACAAAAACCAAAAAAATCAAAAATGCTTATGTAAATAAACAGATAACTGGCTTCAAAGAAGTAAAGTGATTTTCAATCCCAGAGCCAGTGAATACTAATTTTGGCTGAGACAATGCTACCAAGTAGAGCAAAAGAAAGTTTGAAGCCTCGGGACCTCAGAGGTCTGGCACCTAGAAGCTAAGCATGCTGGGAAGGAATGAATATAATAGGACTGGGGGAATCTGTCCCTCAAGTGACCTGGGTTGTGTCTTCTCTGAACCCATTTCTCTGTAGCTCACTCCCTCACTGCCACTTCTGGCCTGGAAATGGCAGAACAAGAAAGATGCAGTAGCTTCCTCTCTGAAGGCACAGAGGTTGCTCACCTGAGATCAAGTGGAGAGACTGATCAAAGGGAATGTGAGTTTTCACGGGTCCTACTAACTGGAACCCTCTGGGACTACTTGTGGTGAGAAGATCAAGGCTTTATCCTGGCTGGCAAGGGGATGAGAAGACATCCAGGGAATGCCTTTCCTCTACATCTGCCTGGCACATTCATACACTGACCACAGAGCCACCACTGCTGAGACCTAGAAAGACTGTAGATTAGGCTGTGACTCTGCTGCAAACTGGAAGGAGGGAAGGATCTAGGGGGACCACTCTGATCTGGTATGGAGCTCCAGAACTCTGTCTTGTATATCTGTTCATTTGTCTCCAAAGTTCTTCTAGTCTCAAAGCCTGCTAGGCATGTCTCAGGAGGCCAGTGACACATGGAAAAACATTGTCTGTTATTGTGGCACTGATGACTCTCAGAAAATTGGCAAATAATCAAAAAGAATTGGATGCATTTCTGAGATTTAAAATAAGCTCTCATATGTTTTGTGTGACTTTGAACTTAAAGTTTAGGAAAACAGTTTAAAAATGGTGTGAGAAGGAATTGGATTGTGGCACATAGATATTTTAAAGAAAATAAACTTCAATATTCTGTAATGTGTTTTTTATTGTAGATAAATGTATATTATTGTTTTAGGAACTTGATTATTTGATCAAGTGTTATACTCAGCAGTGAGGTCCTAATATTTTATCAATTACAAGGTATTACAAAAGATATGCTATAATGTATCCTCAGCCTAGTATATATATTAGTATAGCTTGCCATTTACAGTTGTGAATTATAAGTTTTAACATTCTTCTTAGGGACCCTAAATAATTAATTTTCTTTGTAGTCCCTTTCTGATCCAAATTGAAAAGGAGAACAGGAAGGTAGTTATGGTGACTGTATAATATAATAAACTCCTTTGTGTTCATGATGGCAAAATAATTTATACAATTAAGTAATGGTGGACATGACACGGGCTTAGGGGAGCTACAACAGGCATGAACTCTGCTTCGTCATGTATCACTGTGTATTTGTGGATAAATGAACCGCTCCAAGCTCTCTTCGGTCTTTTCTTCTGTGGGATGGTGACGTTAAAATCCGTCTTGGACAGTATTGAAGAGAACAATGGCATCTAGCAGTTAAATATTGACGGTAGTGATTATTACTGATAGAGATGCAGGATGCAAATTGTCAGCCAAAAGCAAAACCTATGTTCTTTGAATGTGGAATAGATTCCTGGACTGCAGCTGGCTAGAGTTACTGTAAAGCAAATCAAACCACAGTCTCCGAAGATTGTAGAGACTGTTTTTCATCCTTAGTGGAACAGAAAGACGGAAGTCTGAAGCTCACTCTTCAGTGTACAGCTAGTGTCACAGGAGTGGAGTAGGACTCTAGAGCAAAAGCAGTCCGTGCCCTCCCAAGGGTGGCTCAACCAGTCTCTGCTACAGTTTTATTATTTCTCCTGGATATGGGAAGCCACTTTGGGTTAAAATGGAAGATTGATGTTTTTGTTTTGAGACATCATCCATCAATATGTTTTTTTTTTTTTAAATTTTGTCTTCCATGGCTATAAAAAGTTTTTTGAAAATGAAACAAAATCAAGGAGTAAAAACTCTCGATGTGTATTTCTCCTTGGATGATGAGGTGCTCAGTCAGCCTGCTTGGAAAAGATTATTTTCTGCTCTGGTCAAAGTGGCCTACTTTCTTTTTGTGTCGAAGGGCTTTGAAATGAGAAGTTATTTGTATTTTCCCAGGGAGTGTCCACTTTAGGAAGAAAGAAAATTATATGCCTGAAGAGCATGGTTAGCCAGTGTATTGTTTATGTCTACCTTAGGCTTGCAAGGAAGCACATAGGATTTGAGTTTATTCTTTTCTGGAAAATATAAAACATCATGTCTCATTTCATTTTATAACAGTATAATCTTACTCTCCGTATTTAGGAGATACTTAGGGGTGACCTCTCTGAGTACAGGGTTAGAAATTAAACCAGACCAGATATGCAGAGAAATGGAATAAACAAAAGACAAATTTTTAAAATTCCTTAAATAAGAAAAAGTGTTTCAATTATTTAAGTATATTTTGACCCTCTCTACTGCGTTGACTTTAGCAAACTTTGTAAAATCAATCTGCAATCATTTTATATGTAAAAATCATCATTAAATGTAATTGAGACATCAGGGGATTCTCATTATGAAGAGTAGAAAACTAAAAAAAATTAATTAATTAGTGACATGTAGGGAGTACTGGAAGAGTAGTCTTTGAAGCTGGTATTGGGGGATATCTCATTCACTTGTGCTAGGTGCCCTCTCCTGGTCATTGGGAGTAACGTTTACTGGCTTACTCTGTCTTACTATGAAGCACACGTGCATTTGGACATGAACTACGTGCTGGGCTTCACCTTCTAAAAATAGAGAACATTTAATTTACTGGCCTTGGAATCACTCGCCCACCTCAGTCCAGAACTTTTGTTCACCAACCAATGCCTGACTAGCCCTACGTGGCAGAGGTGGCCTTTTATGAACTGGAGAACTTACTCATCTTTTTGGCTTTGACTTACTGGCCTGTTTATACAACACAAAGTGACAGACTTGTGGGACAGAAAAGTCATCTCCAACGTGAGCAGGCCCAGAAGTGAGCAACTTTCCAACTTCACCCCGACAGGAACCTGCAGTGTACACCTCATGCCCAGGGAAGGAGGCACCTACTGAGACTGAGTATTCAGTCTGAAATGTTCCTGAAGCCACTGGCTAATGCACTTTGCCATATGTTTTAGGAATCAGAGAAAGCTGGGGTTAGTCAGAGCCTGAAGCCTATTACCGAGAAACTATGCTTTGGTATGTCTACCAAGAAATTATGATCATATAGGGATTCCCAGAAAAGACAGCTTCGAAAGGATAAAATGATTTTAGCTTATAAACTATAAATCCTCAGAGTGGGAGTGGCTGTAAATGTCTCTAACTCAATTTCCAGTCCAGGATATACATGAACTGTCAACTTGTTCTGAGAGATATGGTAGGTGTATTCTCCTACACAAGTAATTACCAAGCAACCAAACAACCAACCAAGCAACCAAGCCACCAACCAACCAATCAACCAACCAACCAAGCAACCAAGCCACCAACCAACCAACCAACCAACCAACCAACCAACCAACCAGATAAACAGCCATCACCTTCCCTAGGCTTGTTTACTGTTTGTTATATATTATTCAGTGTTCTATAGCTCTGATGAAAATCTTTCTGTCAAACCTATACACACATGTTGAGTCATGGCAGGGGAAAGGAACATGGAACTGCTGCTTCTCAGGCTGCTTCCTATGCTGCAGGCAAAAGTGTCCTGTGTCTATGTCTTTAGGAGTCCCTGGTTTTGGTCAACAAAACAGAAATGTACTGGCTTGCAGGTTTATAAGTAACGCACAGTTAAAACCTAGAACTGACAATACCCTCCCACTAAGTTGTAGTTTTCCCTATATCCTGTAAGTATCTACTTCCCTTCTTTATGAGTGAGATACTAGACCAACATCAGCAGCTAATTAATCTCCTATTCCAGTACATTTAGAATATTCAGAATATGTAAACACACAGACAATATGTTTCTCGTCAGAAATCAAAATTCAGAAACCATTTCACAAATGTTTATGCCGTGATGTTTTAAACAATAGCATAGCTCAAACTAGTAGTAGAACCAACTTAAACCTAACCCCAACTAGCTTAAAAATAAATGAGACTCAGATTATGGTTATTTTATTTGGCTTCAACAATTATTGGGGGTAACTCCTAATCTACATTTTAAAACTGTTGACCTGGCTATCTCCCCAGTGGTGTGCCCCAGATACTTCCTGTTTCTCCTGGACGTGTGCTAATGGTCCATCTCCACTCATGGTGGCTTCTTCCTCTTCTCCCTTTTGTCCTCCTTCTCTTCTTGGTCTCTCCTCTCACTCTTCTCTATCCCCAACATCCAAACCTACTTACCTCTAACCCTTCCAGTAATTGGTTGAAGCCAATTTTATTTAGCCAATACTTTTAAATCAAGGAACAATGTTTGCACCATAAAAGCCTGTAAACCTGAGAAACCTTCAGGTACAGAATTTAGCCTTATAAATACATAGCAATAGATCAAACCTCAGCACAAACCCACCATGGATTTGATGCCTAGCCCTTGCCCAAACTAGGATAAAGGGAGTGAATTCATTCAATACAGACAACCCTAGACCACACCATTGTTTCAATAGTCAAAAGTTAATAGTGCTGATACTTTTTAAAGTGAATCAACAGAAATTTTGTTAACTCTTGTGATGGTGAGCCCAACCTTGCTTCTTAAGTCCTCATACAAAGGATAATGATGGGTACATAAAAAGTGATTCCTGGAGGGATAAGAACAAAAAGATCATTAGCTAAGATTGGCATCATTTCATTGAAGACATACTGTTCTGGTTATTTTTATTTTCTCTTTCACAAGTTGAATATGAAAGATAAGTTCCCATTTAGAATCTGTACCACTGGACTTAGGTAATGTCAATAACTTCACTAGATACAAGGAAGAGATGAGAACTAAGGTACTTCAACTTTAAAAATATTTCTACCATATGTAAAAGAATGACAAAAAAGTAGTTTGGAGAACAATTATTCCTTTTAAGATGATAATATAAATGAATTATTTCCAGCTTCCCTTTCCTCCCTTCAAACCCTTCCATATATTCTTTCAAGTTTTTCATTGTTATTATCTCTCTCTTTCAAGTTTTTCATTAATTGCTATTCTCTCTCTCTCTCTCTCTCTCTCTCTCTCTCTCTCTCTCTCTGTGAGTGTGTGTGTGTGTGTGTGTGTGTATGTGCACTCGCGCTCGTCCAAGGAAGATGTTGGGCATTTTGTTCTATAAATTTTACTTTATTCCCTTGTCACAGGATCTCTCACTGAATGTGGAGCTAGTATTATAGTTAAGGAGATGCAGGCATCTTGTCTGTGACATCACAGTATTGGGACTGTAGGTCCCAAGCTATGCTTGGGTTTTCACTTAGGAACTGGGAATTACAGCTCAGGGTCTCATGCAGGTACAACAAATGCTCTTACAGATGGAACCATCTCCCTCTTACCCATAGTCTCTTCATTCCTCTCTTTATTGTTCTTTCTAGCATTGTAGATTATATGCAGGCCCTGCTTAATCTTAACACATAAAGTGAAGTTTGGAATTAAGTTTTTAAAACTCACTTCAATGAGCTCTGAATTTAAATAAGAGTGTTTCACAAAGGAATTTTTAAAGGCAGACCTTTAGATTTAAGCCTAAACAATTACATTATTTATCAACAGAATGCCTGTCAACTACCTCTCCCCTGGGAAGATGAAAGTCTAGGTTTAATTCTGAGAAGCAATAGAGGAAAGTGGCTAACCATGTGGTAACACTTTAAACACCAGCAATCCCATTAGCTGTGTTCACCTTGGTGCAATACAAAAACCCATGGTGACTTTGTGCTCTGTTATGTTTATCTGCTTTATGTACCTGACCATTGGTATGCCTTTGTGTGATCCAAAGCATAACACTAACAAGTCCCAGGAAAGGGGGCTCTAAATGAGACTAATGAGTACTGACAATTTGGAAAAGCAAAAAAAAAAAAAGGAACTACCTGATGTTTGGTGGATTCTGAAAGAAATAACATTCACGTAAGTCTTCTTGTCTAAGACTGGGAAGGCAAAGGACTTTGCCTTTGGTCCTCAACTCTCTCCTATATAAGCCCCTTTAGCCTTTTTTTTGCCCATTTCATTATAGACATGAAGAAAATAACTCCACAGACAGGTGTTTCCTCACATAATAGAACAACCTTTTATTTGTGTCCTTACTAAGGATGAATTGACAGAGACCTGGTAAGCCAGAATGCCGGTAACTGCAGAACCACAAGCCCACAGGATGATGAGTGACTTCCATGTACATAGTGCCCAAAGCTAACAGTCATGGCTCTCAAAATATAATCATTTTTTTCTGCTTCCTTGTTTATTGCTTCACTGGTTGAATCCTCCATGGACCTAATGGTTAATGGTACCTTATATTTACTGTTAAAAATGCAACTTAAGGGTCTACCAGATAGCTGAGGAGATAAAGGAACTGGCCATCAAGCTCGATGATCTGACCGTGATCCTAATGGTAGAAGGATAGAACCACGTACTTAAGTTTGTGTCTGGCCTTCATACATGTGTTTTAGCTTGTGTGCACACCAAAGCACCAAAATAAATGTAAAGAAAACAAAAAAAAAAAAGATTGCTATTTAAAATAAGATAAGAATGTTTTCTCCAAGGTTGCATCTGGGTGTTTGATTCAAACATGAAAGAGAACAAAACAAATATTCCTCTGTGTGTGTGTGTGTGTGTGTGTGTGTGTGTGTGTGTGTGTGTAGTAAACAGAACAAGAAGTAAATAAAACTCACAGGGAAACACAAGGATATAGAATGTTCCCAAAGCTTTCCCTCTAACCTGGTACCAGCAGGGTCTACAATTGTGTACATATGTGGTTCCAAAGATGTGAAGGCCAGTCTCTTTTCTGTGGCTGTCAGTCGTGTTCATCAGAACAAATGTTCTCATTTTAGCTGACTGTTTTAAACAGAAGTTTCAAGTGGATGTGAAAACTGCACATATGTGCACACACGCACGAGCATGCGCGCACACACACACACACAAATTAAAATATTTTAAAATTATAATAACTACTAAAGATAATTAGCAATATATTGTGTGACTAAAATAAAAAATATATTAAAATGGTAATAAAAATCTAGAGGAGAGAAATGAGGAAAGTCTTACAAGGACATTAAATTCTACATGAAGTGGCTCAAAAACCCAGACTATTGCTAAGGCAATGGGTTACTCTTCAAAAACTGACAGTGGGCCCCATTGCTGAAGACAACACCCACCCAACTCAGTGAGATGGAGATGTTGAGCTGGTGACTACTTGGAGCTTTCACCCCTGTGATCTACTGCCTTTACTGCAAGAAGGGACTCTTTAGGCTACCAAAAGAAAATACAAACACCAACCGAGTCACAAAACTTTGACCTACAATCTGCCCTGTATGCAAACTATGCTAAGACAATGGTGGCAGGAGTCACCAATCAATGTTTGGTTCGACTTAAGGCCAACATTACCAAATGGAACCCATACCTGACACTATTTGGGTAACCAAGAACCAGCGAATGAATAGCCCAGAGACATAGGATAAAAGCAAACATTACTGGTCTAAAAATAGTATTAGTAAAATGATTTCTAATGATATTCAGCTACACTCATAGATCAGTGCCTTACTCAGTCATCATCAGAGAAGTGTCCTCCTGTAGCAGATGACAAGGGATGCAGAGACATATAGCCAGACATTATGCAGAGTGGAGACAGAGACAGAGAGACAGAAAGACAGAGAGACAGAGAGACAGACACAGAGACAGGGAGAGAGAGGGAGAGGGAGGAGAGGGAGGGGGAGAGAGAGCAAAGGAAGAGGAGAGGGAGAAGAGGGGGTGGGAGAGGAGGGAGAAGAGGGAGAGAGGGAGGGAGAGGGAGAGAGGGAGAGAGGGAGAGGGAGAAAGGGAGAGGGAGAGAGGGAGAGGGAGAGAGGGAGATGGGTAGAGGGAGAGAGAGAGACAGAGAGAGGGAGATGGAGAGGGACAGGGAGAGGGAGAGGAACAGGGACAAGGACGGGGGAGGGAGAAGGAGAGGGAGAGGAAGAGGAAGAGGAAGAGGGAGGGGAGAGAGAGAGGGAGAGAGAGGGAGGGGGAGGGAGAGGGAGAGGGAGAGAGGAGAGTCAGTCCTTGGAACACACAGATATACATGGGACGATCCCTCCCCTCAGAACTTAGAGAACTCCACAGAAGAGGAGGCAAACATGTAAGAGCCAGAGGAAAGGAGAAGGAAGACATCAGAACAAGACCCTCAGAATTAATTGATGCTAAAACAAATGAACATCCAAATACAGACAAGTAAATTTCTTGTCTGTATCATATCCTATCATAAAACACCATATACAAAAGTTCATTCAAATTTAAAACCTAGAATTTAAAAATGGTGAAAAAATCCTTTCAATTTTAGGAGGTCTTAAAAAACAAACTCAGCATAACTGATATAAAAAACTGATAAAGTATACCTCGTAGAAATTAAAAATGCCCATTTTTAAAGGACCTTTTAGAGAGAATGAAGACAGCAAAATGGCTTTATAGAACTCCTGAAAGTTATTTACTCCACTGTGGGTGGCTGTACCAAAACTTTTAAAAAGGCACTCAGAATTCAATAGCATGTAAACCATTAAAGTGTTTTAAGTGGGAAAAAGATATCAGCCATCTGCTAACCAAGGATCTCTTAAGAATAACAAATACGCAACTGCACTGGTGTTTAAAAGTAGTCATCATTAGTCAAATCATAGTGAAAAATTACAAAGTATCTACTAGAATAACCAGAGTTCAAGATTCAATCATATCAGCCCCTGGTAAAGGCAGAGAGGATTCCTAGCTCCTGTGTATTGCTGTTGACAACACAAAAGAATACAACTATTTTGAAAACCAATTTGGTGATGTCTTACAAAGACAAGGAGACACCTGTCAGATGGTCCAGCCATCCTTCCTAGAATTTACAGAAGATGAAAACTAGATCCACTACAAGGCTAAAATAAAAATACCCATAGCAACTTTATTAGTAGTAGCCAGAATGGAATGACGCAACTGCTTATCAATATGAGAATATAGTAACACACTTCAGCACACCACTCAACAGAAAAGTGGCAGTCAAGGAACATGGCAATGTGGATGAAACAGAATCATTTTCCAAATGAAAGAAACCAGAAAAGAATAAACATGGTGGGGCAGTGGTAGTACTGGGGCACTGGTGGCACTCACCTTTAATCCCACCAGGAAGGAAGGGGCAGGGACATGGGCAGGGAGGCAGGGAGGCAGGGAGGCAGGGAGGCAGGGAGGCAGGGAGGCAGGGAGGCAGGGAGGCAGGGAGGCAGGGAGGCAGGGAGGCAGGGAGGCAGGGAGGCAGGGAGGCAGGGAGGCAGGGAGGCAGGGAGGCAGAAGCAGAGGCAGTCTCTGTGAGTTTGAGACTAGACTGATCTACAAAGTGAGTTCTAGGACAACCATGGCTGTTACACAGAGAAAACCTCTCTCAAAGGGAAAAAACACTATGTGGTTCTATTTGTGTGAAATTCTAGAAAAAATTCTATAGTATGAGAGGTTATTAAGGTTGACCCAGGCTGGTGGATGCAGTTGAAAAGCACAGGAAATAATAAAGCCTCAGAAAGCTTGTGCAGACGGTAGACGTGTTTACTGTCTTCATTATGATGGTGGTTTCATACACACACACACACACACACACACACACACTCAATATTCATAAAAGAGTTTTTGCAAACATCACATTCAACAGCCACTGGTTTACAAAATATTGGACATGTTTTTAGCTGATGTATCTAATATAGAAACATATAAAATACAATTTATTGGGAGAACTCAGGTACTGCATGGCTAATGACCAGAATGTCATCACTATTATAAAATAACCAGCCTCAAATATTTCTAGGGAGAGGATCTGATTTTCAATTGGATGATACAAAAGGTGGCTAGTATAGCTAAGAACTCCATTGGGTCTGCAAACTTCCTTCAGCTGATATGTGTGTCACTGCTCTGAGATCTGACTCCTGGATCTGTTGTGCCTGCACATTTCACACATCTGCCAAACCCCCAAATTCAATAAAATAAAATGCTTGTTTATGCTTTACTAGATCTATACTACTAGGATTATAATCAAGTGGTACTTTTCTATCAAAAGTGTTTTGTAAGAGACTAGAAGTTATGCTTATTTTTATTATAAGTATATTTGATGATTACACACACACAAACACACACACACACACTCACTACATTTGAATTTCCATCACTCCTCCCCTCCCCATGTCTTATCTTTCCTACAAGTTCATTTCTCATGATGTCTTGTTTTGTGATCCACTGAGTATAGTCAGGGCTGTCAGAGTACCATGGCTATAAATTTCCCAGAAGAGCCTAGTGCTTTCATCAGTGGGTATACAGCTCAAGATAATGACTCACCATTCAAAATCCTTTGGTAGATACTAATTCAGCATTAAGGGCCAGAACCCCATGCATCCCTACCCAATCCATGACTGGCTGTTTTTACGTTTAGTCTTAGACAAACCCAGAGCATGCAGTCAGAGCTGCTGTGAATTCATGATTGCAAGGTTTGCAGCAAGCAGAGATGATGATGTCTCACAGCCTTTCTCCCACCTCCCAGCTCTTAAAATCCACCCGCCCCTTCATTCAACAGGCCCTGAGCCTTTGAGGAAGTAGTATCACTCTGTTTTTTTTTTTTTTTCACTGTTTTTCTTTTTTTTTGTTTTGTTTTGTTTTGTTTTTTGAGACAGGGTTTCTCCGTGTAGTTCTGGCTGTCCTGGAACTCACTCTGTAGACCAGGCTGGCCTCGAACTCAGAAATCCGCCTGTCTCTGCCTCCCAAGTGCTGGGATTAAAGGCGTGCGCCACCACCGCCCGGCGGAAGTAGTATCACTATCTTTAGGACTGAACACCCAAATGTCCCCTTTTCTCAGCACTCCCAAAAGCCAACAACCTCTGTATCCATCCCCACTCATAGTAAAGAGAAGCTCTCTAATTACACCTGAGAGTAGAGTTTGCCTATGGTTGTAAATGTAGGTGCTTAGAAGGCAATTTGATGCAATGTCCATTACCTGAACACCAGCTGTAAGACTGGTGTGTGTGTGCATGTGTGTGTGTGTGTGCATGTGTGTGTGTGCATGTGTGTGTGTGCATGTGTGTGTGTGTGCATGTGTGTGCGTGCATGTGTGTGTGTGTGTGTACGTGTGTGTGTGTGTGTATGCCAGGGCCTATGGAATCCCACCAACCTTGAAGTTTTGACCATATTTATAGTGCTAACCTTGAATTATCTCAAGGGCACACCTCCAATCCCATTAGAAGCAGGTGGTTTGCCTCATCACAATATTGCAGCAGTGGGCATATTTCGCCTGGTGGGTTGGTATTGTACTTCATAGAGTTCACGGCTGGTAACACTACGGATGTTTCTTCTTCCTCAACAGCCTTCACAGTACTTTATATATAAATTACTGTTTGGTTTCAGACCCTGGGAAAAGGGACTGAGGTGCATATTTTACATATCAAAGCAGACCTGGTCTCCAGATTCTCCCAGCTTCTCTCAGTCCCTACCTAGGATACCCTCCCTCCAACTCTAAACTTTTCAGCCCAGGAGCAAGGCTACCATTTCCCCAGAGGCTCTTCCCTGTATAATCCAGATGTTTTGCAGATGCAGTCAGAGCTGCTGTGAATTCATGATTGCAAGGTTTGCAGCAAGCAGAGATGATGATGTCTCACAGCCTTTCTCCCACCCTTTCCTTCTCTTCTCTATCTGCTCAAGCAACCTTTCTCCCCCTACCCCCGTGTCCCACATGGCAACTCCCCTGGTCTCAATCCTATGGGCCAGTGAACTCACCCAAGAATACCTTCCCAATAAACCTGCCTCTCATATATTCTAATCTGGCTTGAATTGGATCATTTCACCAGTGGAGAATTAACCTATCAGTTACCATATTTAAAAATTTGACATTAATAAAAATAAAGTGAAGTCTGTTTCATATAAACAAGAAACAAATGGGTCCTTCAGCCCTTCTATAAAATTGGATCTATCATAATTGATTTGACAGTATCACAAGGAGGAAACTGAGCCTGCATTAAAATGAAATACAAAATATGTACACGTGAAGATTTGGGGAGTATGTTTTCAGTTGTCCAAGATCTACACAATCAAATAATGTCAGTATCAAATTCTACCTCAAGTATTAATGGTTTCTTAGCCCCATGGTTCTCAAGTATCTCATGTTCAAAACATCGTCACTCTATTCTGAGTTCCTTATCTTAAGATTATGTATCACAGTCCGCTGTATTTTTATTAATGACACGATGCACAGAGTAGTGACATCTATAAAATAATGATCCTTCCATCTCCAGGGCTCGATTTACTCCTGGGTACCTGAGATCAAGCAAGTTGAGACTTTCATCCCTGGATAGGTAGGATATTATTCAGCCTGGGTTTCAGAAATAGAACTTCAGTCATTACCCCTTAAGGGATTGAAGTCTTAGAGAGGTTAAAATACTACCCACCAACAAGAGAAAATAACAGGGAAACTTAAGGAGATATAAAGAGGGAAAGAATTCTCCCCACCCCCATCCCTACCCCCATTCCCCCTACCCTGTGTCTGCTGCCCTAGAGTCTGTCTGGCTGAGACTTGACTTCCTATGACCTTTCTGACCTATGGATTTGCCTTATCAGCCTGCAAGTCTACACAACGCATAAACAATCTTCCAATCTTGTTTACTGAAAAAATTTCCTTAGGTAAAAGTCATCATGTGTAAGCATTTTTTAGTTACTATTTTAAATCCTTTTGGATTTTGAAGCCACCTAAATCCTGTGCATACAATTATTGTTAAGACACTTACATGCCACTTTCTTGAGAAACCTAACACACCCTTCTTAAGTGTATACAGCTGTCCTTTTCCTACCTCTCCCCCACACCTATGCTTAAAATATATTAAACTATATTAAAGCTTCTAAATAAGTTCCAAATCAGCTTCGCAAATGAATTAAATGAATAGCAGTTCTTGCCCTCAAAAAGTGCAAAAACGGTCATAGCTAAATGATAGAACATTATTAAGGAGAACAAAGCTTAAATCTGTACTCATTTCTAAGAGCAAAAGTATGTTTCACAAGGTGGTGCCTGATTAAGTATGCAGTGAACATTCCAGAAAAGGATCACTATGGGATATCAGAGGTTTGTTATAAATTGGACCTGTGAACAACAGCTTTTCTTAAAGGGAGCATGCCTGAAGCTCGGTCCTGGAGAGTTGTGTAACAGACCAAATGTTTGGCTAGACAGAGGAGTCACACAATTGCTTTTAATAAACTGTGGGCCCACATTCTGTGTTTAGAGAGTCAATATGTTCAGGGAATGCGTTCTGCCAGTAAAGTCAGTCCCTGTGGATGATGCTGCTGGCTCCTCTGCCAAGGAGTCTCTTCTCCCAGGCCAAACACACAGTGTGACTGGGAGTCTCAAGGGGTCACTTAGAAATAGCCCACTTGCTGGAACTGGGATGTGTTTGTGGGGCTGGTGAAGCACCTGTGCCCACCCATGACTGGATGTAGTTATTAGTTCCTCATTTTTCTGAGTGGCAAACTTGTTCTCATATGTTCCTGCAGGGGAAGAAAGTGCTCAGAGTTTATGCAGCGAATCTGTTCTGAAGAAATCATTATGCTCCTCTGAGGAAATACCATCGTTATTTTGGTATTCCATTAATGTTGGAAATTTTTATTATTTGAAAGGCTGACCAAAGGCCCTTTTTAAAAAATCCACAAATAAACATCACATTCCTGTTTAATATGGGTGAATATTATTGGCTTTTGAAAAATAAGGAACAGGCAGGTCATTCTTGTCCCCACCCAGCAGCTTAGAGACCTTTCCGGTATCAACAAGTTTGACACTTCCCCTTCTATCCTGTCCTCAATGGAATGACTACTTCAAAATATCGAGTCTGTTGGAAGACAGACTACTACTACTACTGTCCCTGCTACTCCTTACATGGCTGAAATGGTAGCAAAGAATTGGCAGTGACCAAATATTACTAAGGGACACTTCACAATTTTTCTCTCAAGAAGGTCCTATCACTGGTTCTCTTAAATTGAAGCCTTCTTCGAGATGGATAAATACAGGACAGTATAGTTGGGTCTTCTCTTTATTCTTCCTGCATGAGGAAATATTTGTCTCTCAGGAAATCAGGACAACCGAATATAAGTTGGTTGGCTTCTTGTTTGGTTTGCTGTTTCATACACATGAAGACACTTGGAAGAGTGAGAGGACACTAGGCAAAACTGGGAGCTTTCAATTTATTGCTTTAGATAAAAGTTGCCTCAAGCATCTTTGGTAATTTGTCTTTGTGGGTATGAGGGGGTGATTGGGGCTGGTGGAGTCACCCTCAGATTCTATTCCTAGCTACCTTCTGTTAAAATTCTAATCTCCTCTCTTCCTTATGCCTACTGACAATGACATTTGCTACCCTAGATGTCCTGGACCAAAACTGAGTGATGTGATAAACAAGACTGTAGATCAGATAGATGGAGTGAAGCAGTTCCCCCTGCATCTGCGATATTTGGGTGTGAAAACAGTCTCGATGGATGTTTTTGTACTGAGCCTTGCTCCGGCTCCTCTTCATGCTGTAACCTGATGCTCTATGGTCAGCTCTGGGTACTACTTTAAAATTTTACTGCTCCTGAAACCCAAGATGACTGTAGTGTTTCCATGTCCCAAGCTTGTCCCACACCAGTTCTATCCAACAGAATTGACCATGGCAATGGCCTACAGTGGCCACTAGTGATGTGCGTGTGTTGAGCATTTGAAATGAAGTGTGACATTTAGTTTTAATCAGTTTATATTTATATTGCAATAGCTGAGTGTTGCTAATGCTTATTATATTAGATAGCACAGCTTCCAAAAACAGTGTAAACTGAGAGGCAACATCTTCTCAATTGCACAGACCTATTAATATGTGCTTATTATCTGCACAGATACAGACTTCTTTCCCTGGCATCTAAAAAATCCCTACTTGTTTATATCTTATATACTCTGTGTCTCCATGCATGAGTTTTACCGTATAAACTAAGACTGTCAGTTTTGTATTTCTCAATCATATTTCTTTAAACATATGTGTATATGTTATTAAATACCAGTATTAGCATATCTCGGCTCTATGCTTAAGCATGTGATGAATTTATAAAGTAGTCAGACAATTTTGTTTGTCTAAATCAGTGCTTCTCACCCTTCTTAAAGCTGCAAATCTTTAATACAGTTCCTCATATTGTGGTGACCCCAAACCATAAAATCATTTTGTTGCTACTTTATAACTGTAATTTTACTAATGTTATGAATCATAATTTAAATACCTGGCATGCAGGATATTGTGTTTTATAAAAAAGAAAAGGAACCAGAGATATGTTTGCTAGATGTACAGTGTGGTATGGGGGAAGAGGGTGCCTCTCTGGGCCCATGCTGAGGCATCCCTTCCCCCTGAGGTACCAGCCATAACTTAGTTTATTTAGGGCATGGGAAGGGGAACTGGGAAGGGGGAGGGGATAAAGACAGAGAGAGAGAGAGAGAGAGAGAGAGAGAGAGAGAGAGAGAGAGAGAGAAGTGGAGTAGAGGTTGGCCATGAACACATGGAGAGAGGGGAACAGGGAGTGAAGGGACAGAGAGGGGAGAGGGTAAGAGGGTAAGAAGGCAAGGGAGCAAAAGAGCAAGAGAGAATGCAGGGGGCAAGCAGCCCCTTTTATACTGAGTCAGGCATATCTGGCTGTTGCCAAGTAAGTGTGGGACAGAGCCTAGAAAAAATGCCAACACAGGATATTTGATATGGGACCCTCAGGTGAGTAGCAGCCCCCAGGCTGAGTACCATATTTCTAAATCATGTTTAATTTTTATTATTAAATTTTAGGGTACTCCACTATAGGTTTAAACAGTCAGTTTAATCAGGAGAAATTGGCATTTTATCTGTGGGACAAATGGCTTTTCTTCCCAAGCAGAATATGCCTATGTTATTAGGGTCTCATGCTTCTCCGTGTCCCCTGTGGTACAGAGAGCAACCTCCAGCCCTTGATCTCATTCTCTCAGAACTTTTCTTCTCCTAAGAGCACAGGCTTTGTTTCACAATGTATATTTGCCTTCCACATTCCTTCCTTTCAAATGTTTATTACACATGTTAATCTTCAACAGCTGGCCTTTATTTTTGTGGTGAATGCATTTAATAGATGCTATGAACACTTCCCTTGACCAAAAGACTGTTTGCTTTGAGCCAAGGCCTGACACAATATTTCCCCTCTCAACCACTCCTTTGTATCGCTGTTTGCTCGTTCTGCATTTACATTGCTTCTGTGACTCCACTCCTTTCAATGTTATCTGTGAAACTGGAACTCTCCGATTCACATGTTGATACACACGTGCACGCCTTGCTGGACTCAGCACGTCAGCTTCCATTCGTGTCTTCCTTTGCTTGTGAGGCAATGCTGCCTTTTGAATTCTATTGGGCAAAAAGAGTTCTACAAAAGAAACACCTCTTTAGTGGACTGACTGGCAAGTCACTTCATTTTAGTCCTTTGTACTAAGTAGTATCTCAGTTGATGCTGGTTTCTGTCCTTAGCACCTTTATCTTGTAAGCTCTCAATTATAATGCTTCAGTAAGTTCTGATTTGGTCACCCATATTGTGTAGTCATTAGCATATAAGGTCACAAATATTTATTACATACTTAATTTTTAAAAGTTGCACAATCATATGAACAAAAATACAAAGAAAAATAACAGTCTATGACTTTAATGAAATCATACTTTCTTTTCATGGGTATATCTGAATAATATTATAATGATATCCAGATCTTTTAGAGTAATCCTTTAGAATCTATTTTTTATTAAAAGACTTTTTAATACATTGAGACAGAGTTTACACAATCCTCCTGTCTTGTAACTACCATTTTCCCAGAGCAAATCTGAAACTGAAAAGAGCAGATATGGTGGTTTGAGAATGCCCACCACTGGCTCACATATCTGAACACTGGTCCCCAGTTGCTGGTGCTCATCGGAGTTGTCCAAGTGGCCACACCTTGCTGATGGAAGTCTTCACTCAGGTCAGATTCAGAGGCTTCAAAGCTTTGTGACATTTTCATTCCTCTCTCTGCTTTGTGCTTGTGGCAAAAGACATGAGTTCTGTGTGTCCTGCTCAAGCTGCCATGTCTGCTGCCTGTCATTGTGCTTCCCTACTGTGACAGACTCTTATCTCCTAGAAACCACAAACCCATTCTTATCCCTTTGGAACCACAATACAAATAAACTTTCTCCTCTAAGTGGCCTTGGTCTTGGTGTTTTATCACATCAACAGAAAAAGTAACTATTCCAATAGGCCTCTTGAGAAGGACAGGGGCTGCTTTATCTTAGGGGGGCTTAGTTAAGGAGTTAGGCTGCAGAATCTCAAGCTCATACAAAACTTCCACTCTGAACCAACGGCTCCAGGTTCTCATTTCACAAATTTCAAGAAGGATTTTCATGGGCCATGGGGAAGGGTTGTTTTAGAAAAGGAGTTTGTAAGTTTTTTAGAATAGAATTTAAGACAAAGCAAGCAAGTGGAGCTCTTGTATTTGTAGATAAACTAAGCAAACCCATAGATGGAGCCAATTTGGGGGTTACTGAAGCACTTATGAGTTGAGATATGGGTGTTGGACTTGTCATGTCATGGGCTAAGCAATCAGCTCACCCTGTATATAAAGTGTCCAGAAGCCTCTAATTTTGGTTACGATTTCCCATGTGACTTTGCAGGCAGCTGGGCTCATTTAGGCAGTATAAAAGGAGAAAAAAGATAAGAAACTAGGACAAGATTCAGAACCCACTTCTGGCATTTCTTGCCTCTAACCAGGACATCTCTGCCTTTTGGTCAAGGACAAAAATCAAGGTCAGTGTCTCTAAACTGCCTAAGCAGTTTCTCTCTTCTGTTTTCATCCTTCCTAGTTTGGTTCTGATAAAAACCCTTTCAAAGTGTTGTCTTCCCATCACATCTTCATGTGGAAGAAGGCAGAAATAAACTTCTTTAGGTTTATTTTTTTTAATGATGCATATCTATGTGTGCATGTGTCTTCATGTTAGTATGTACTCATGTGCTTAGGTACCCACAGAGGCCAGAGGAGTATGTCGGATCCTGTGGAATTGGAGTTCCAGGGACATTGTGAGCTGCTGAACAATGATGCTAGGATCAAAACTCAGGTACTTTAGAAGAACAGGAAGTACTCTGAATTGTGGGGCTGTGTCTCTAGCCCTAGGCCTATTCATAATAAGACTGACTAAATTGTATGAACACTCTGCTTTCATGTTTCTATTCCTTGGGTTAAGATGTCAACTCCTGAATTGGGTGAGGATACAGACATTTAGACTACAGCACCAAAAGAAAATACTGTCTCTGTCGTGAGAACTACTTCTTGAAAAACAACCACTATTTAGAGAAAATAAACAAAGCAGATGAAACCTCCAAATCTTAAATCTCTGAATGCAACATCTAATTAATGACCCACAAAGCAGGAATTAGCAATAGGGTATGGTAGAGAAAGATGGTTCAGAAAGAAAAATAGCACATTACTAGGAATCATACCCATGCACAAGAATTTAAAGGAAGACTTTGCTGGGGAGGAGATCATGTATAGGAAATATGGACCTTTTCTATACTTTAACATTCACCACAACCATAATTCATCAGTGGTCCTTGGTTGGCTTATGGATGATCAAGTTTATTATAATAAGTTTCCTTCACAACAAAAATCAGCTCACTTCAATACACAGCAGTATGTTAGTGACTTGTTCAACTACATATCTCCAGCATTACATAATACAATTTAGGCTATTTTAATAGCCAGGGATTTGAAAAGAAGATATTTATGCTTGTAACTACTTTTCACAATGATTTTAAGGAAAATACTTGAGAGATCTGTGCAAAGAGATCTCACAGAATTCTTCCTTGAAGTCTAAAGTTCTCATTGTTGCTCTTTTGGCTTAGGGTATAGAAAACCCTCGGCAATCTGAGAATTTACTAGTGAGAAGGATAATATACTAAACAGTTCTTATTGAGGAACACTGCATATTCTTCTTTTTTACAGTTGTTCATAAACTGTGTCCTTAAAGGATGGATCTTGTTGGAGTTGCTTGGACAAGAAAGTCTGACATAGAAATGGTCCCTACTAAGGCTTCAAGTTGGAAAGCAAAAACTAAGTAAGGCATGTGTGCTGGATCGATGAAGGGTGGGAAGATGGAAGTATGGGGCAGAAAGGAGATATTGCTTATGAAAATTAAAGGATAGAGTTTGTTTGTGGTATTTTTGTCTTATTTGTTTTGATTTTCATTTTTTTTTTGACAGAAAAAGAACATGAAGTTGGTTGGGTAGTGATGTGGGATGGCTATAGATGGAGTTGGGGAAGGTAAAGAATAAAAAATAAAGTGTTGTCTGAAAATTTTTAACACAAAATGCATACAAAAAATCGGAGCGGATAAAAATTAAATATATATTCTAATAAAAATATATCCTTAAAAAACTAATGAGTGGCTTAAAATATTATGTTCAGGTACTTTTCTGCCAATAAGTAGTCATTCTAGAGGAAAACAGAATATACCTTGGAGAAAATAGTTTTGTTGAACATCAAATAGTTTACATTGTTGTTGTGTAACCCAACATGATCATAATTTCCCGTTTGTTCTTTGGTTTTAGCCATGTATTAACAGGCACACTACACTCTGTACCTGAGGAGGTCATGAGGAACTGTTCTTGACAGAGAAGACAGCAATCAATGCAGTTGCCAGCATCAAATGAGATGGAAAGGTTAACTTCTATTTGAAAATCATGTTAATCGGTATTTGCAGGCTAATCATGTGACATTTACAGCTGTTTAATTCAGTTCTGTAGCTTCTGCTTGTCTCTCGGGAACTATTCTGCTTCTCCTTCTACTGAGCATGTCATGCTTACTCTCTTTCCACTTCTTCCTTAATCTGTGGCTTGTTTTGGACAAGAAAAGAAGGAAAGTGTGAAGCACTAGGTACCAGAGAACGCAATGAAATGGACTTGGTTTGACCCCAAATCGTTCCACATCCATCGGGAAATACAGGACCATCTGGACTACTGACTAAAGAAAAATAAAGCCTTATAGTAGTCGCAGCCAGAGGAAAACGGACAATCACAAATAAGCGTTCATCTGGATACACTCCATCTGCTTTGTAGACAAACCAGAAACCTTCAACTTCTGCCAAAGTAGTCCCGAGAGTTCCCAGGAAACTCGCACTGTCTTTTGCAGCCAAATCTTTTTCCCCCCTCCAAATCACTATTGCCATGAAAATGAACAAAGCAGATTGTAATATAGCCCAGAGTTGTCCATGCCATCATACATGCTATTCCTGAGACAAAAATAGCAATACCATATACCAAGGACAATGCTATTTAGACCAAAAGTTATACTGTCACCTTTAATAAAAATATCTGTTTACATCTCCATGAAAGAATTTAGCACAAATTTAGTAGTGCTGTGTAATTTTACAGACCTCCTTCATTTTGCTTTAATTCTTTTTATGTTCATTGTCTCTCCCACACTGTCCCCCACTGAGCTCAAATATGATGTTATGGTAGCTAGGTTAGAATGATTGACAGAAATGGGCCTATGCTCAATAATCTTTACTTTGTTTTGATTCACAGTGTGCCAAATAAACCCACAGAAGCAGAAGACCACTTCTTCTCTTCATATCACTTAGCTATGAAATCTCTCTTCAGGCTTCTTGCCCACAAATGAAATATCTCAGAATAACATTTCATTAGATGTGTCCTTTGGAGATGATCATTAGTCAGTCAGGCCCTTGCTGGGTGCTCCTCTACAAAATACTTTTAAAAAGAGTTCTGAAGGCTTTATTAGTACTATTATTAGGTCTTTATAAATAGAGTTTGACTAACCAGCTTTTGTGGACCAGAATGTAAGAAGGTACTGAATTATTTCTTTATAAAGCTATATTCTATTGAGGAATTAGCATCATTAAAAAGAAGAGGAATTGTATTGTAGTGTTAATAAAACATCTGCAATTGTTGCTAAAAAAAAAAAGACGATTAATTTTCTTTTTAAAAACATGATTGCACAATCTTCCAGAGGCAGCTGACTAGCAAATAGGATGGAGCTCATGTGTGCCCAATGCATTCTCCATTTTCCTTTATCCTCATCTCTTCTCTTTTCTTTTTGGATGTTCAGAACAGAATGGTGGGAGCTTGAGCATCTTCAGTGATCCTGAGGAGGAAGCCATACCCTGGCAGAGCAAAAAGGTGGAAGATACAAAGCTTAAGTATCTAATACAATTGAAAGTACATTTATTTCCTGAACTAGTTACACTCAGATTATTAACTGAGTTTAGATATGTTTCTAGTTTAATCTACTGGTATTTGGTTTTGCAGATGAAATAGTTGTAACCTAACTCATGAAACTGAGAAAATTGACATTGGAGGACTAACACTACCAAAGATTTGGCCAGAACTGTACATTCATTGTGGATAAAATACATTCAGGATACTGTAAAATAAGATTTTAAAATGTATTGTTGATAAAGATATATCCCCTGGTATTTGTTCTGTATTAGAAGACACAAATGTTATACTTAAACTCCATAGTAACAAACTTGCTGTATCACAGAATTTACAACCCTGAAACCGTGTCTTCAAAATCAAATATCAAAAGATACCTTTGTGTATCAATAAATTTCACTGGCTAACTTTATACATTCATCCATGGGAAATCACTTGTTCTTTCATATCCCAGAATAGCTTAGTGAGAATAAGAAAACAGAAGAAATTCTGAAATCTTTCCTACCCCTCCACAATTCTTTTCTACATTATTGTGCTAATGCTTAAAAAACAGGTTGCCATGTTTTCAAGAAATTTTTTTCAGGAACATATGAACGAGTATTTTCTGATGCTCTGAGGCCCACAGACACAGAATTGCCGTTCCTCAGGCTGAGTAAGAGCTGTCTATAACATTTGCTATCTGGCCCACTGATTACAAACTTAGTTTTGTTGTGATCTACTTAGTTCTTGTAATACGTAAGAATTGTTGGTAATATGACAATTGATAATTTAAACCATAATAATATTTAATATTCTACCAAAGCAAGAATAAGAATAAAGTGGTTCCATTAAAAACAAAACAATTCAAAAAGTTTGCAAATGGGAGTTCTCACAATTATGACTTCAGTGACATGATGGCACCAGCAAAGGCCTAGATACCTTCCATTCTCTGATGATATCATTGCTCCTGCTTCTGTCATGTCTCCAACACTGACACAGTCTGATGCTCAAATCTTTCTTCAACCCTGTTCCAAATTCAGAAGTTGGAAGGGAGAGTGGGAAGCAGCTTTATCCTCCATGTTGCTGTATTAACTCACAAAGGAACATGTTTACCAGGAGTCTTAATACTTCATTACTCAAGCTGTGATCTCACAGACTTCAGAGTCCACTACCACCTGTAAACTTACTAAAATGCATTGGTCTGGGCCTGACCCCAAATTGGTTATCCATGTTTTGCATCTTAACAAAACTCCCGGGTAATCCGTATACTCTCTAATGCTTGGGCTCACTATATCTATGTTTTCCTGTGTATTTTAGTTAGATGTTGGAGACAGGCCTATCCTGGGGTGGAACAGAAGATGGGAAAGTAATCTTTTTTGGCTTCTTAAGTGGAAACCGGAAAGAGCACACAACATGGAGCAGCCGTTGGGTAAGTTGCTTCCACAGTGTGATGTGGTATTTTTCCATGGACTGAGTGGTATCACATGTCATACTCCCTGCACTTGAATCTCGCCTGCTGTGACTCTGTGGCTTTCACGCTGCCTGGAGAATGAAGCCTGGCTTCAGGAGCAATATTTTCAAGAGAAGTTTGAGACTTTACCCTTGTGGTTTTGGAAAGGTTCATCGTTTTTATAATATTGAGGTTTAAGAGTGCTGTCTGACCCAGGGGAATTCAAAGGAAAAACATGGAAGCTGGCAGAAATTGAGAGAAGGTGAAGATTGTAAAATAACAGGTTTCTTTTGAGTTCCGGTTGTTATGATATTTGTTTTCTCCACCAGAACAGCTAATAAAATTCATTCTCATGTACATTTTCCCCTTCTTGCTATGCATTTGTTCTAAGGATTTATGGCAAAAGTTCCCTGAGAAGTTTACTTTAAAATATGAAATAACTGTCTCAGAGGCGTTTAGACTAACTTTGAAAACGAGAATCTCACTGTTTCACAGTTCAGCCATTAATTAACTAAGTCTTGAGAGTTTCATAAAGTAAAATGGTGGCAAGTTTTCCAATCATATGGAGTAATAAAACACAGTGCTAAAGGGGATGGAACTAATAAAGTAAGGGGTAAATGCATAATGTCTCATCTTAGACTGACGAGAGTTTAGCCCCAATTTAAGTCCATTTAGTTGACCCAATGACTTGTAATTACATCTGCACATTTATTTAGAATACTCTTAGGAATTAACCAGTCCTACTAACTGGTCAAGAGCATTTTATAAATCAAACTTGGTCTCTATTTTGTTAGCTCTTTGAGAAATACATGTTTTCAATAAACTTATTTCATTGTAGCCTTACCGATGTGACAGGAAACCAGTTGTTACCTTACTGAGCGGATGGGAGGCCAGGAGCCACTGTCATATCTACAGGAGGAAGTCAGAAGTCTTAAATATACAACATATTTGGCTTCAGAAATGCTGCTTACACACACATCATGTTCTCCTAGGCTGAACACATAGATAGCATGACTATTTGCAGGAGAGCCATACACCAGGGGACAAGAGACTCTTTACACTGCTAGTCATGTTTTGGGTGCACATAGTTCTCATGGGATTGGTTGGGAGGCTCCTGCTGAGATCTGCTGGCAGACTGTGGTACCCACTAAAACAACTGTGACCTTCAATAAAAGCTCATGCCCTTCGTGCCAAAGCAAACTTGTGAAAATTGCCCACTTTCAGGCAACCCGGACAAAACCTTGGGAGGGCTAGAGTCACTATTTAAAGGCCCTTTTAAAAGCCAAGAGAAATGGATGCCTGGTTTATTTGAATACTGGTTCTTGTAAATGGCAAAGCCACAATGAGCCAATTTGTGCTTCATACCTACAACTAGATTAAACTCAAACCAATCAGGCCAGTGGAAACAATGAGAGCCCTTGGCACTTTCCTCCTGATACTACCTGGAGATTTCACAGATCTGGGAAGTTTGACCTTGAATATAAAGATGTAGTCATTAATTGGTGATTTGGAAGGAGTCTCATTTGTATATTTTGATAGTGTTCATTGGACTAAAGAAAAATAATATTTACAGAAAAGCAGGAGGCACGTTTGATTGAGAGAGAGAGAGAGAGAGAGAGAGAGAGAGAGAGAGAGAGAGAGAGTTGTATTTAAAACTCTCATCATGTCCCTTCAGTCTAGTGCTAAATCAGAATGTCACCACTTCATCCTGGCACAGGTACCTGGTAATGAGGATGAAAGGTACACGGAACAATTTGTGTCTATCTGAGTCACTGAATGTTCCTTCAACAGTACAAATGTGTCATGTGTTTTGTCGTGTCTGGTCTTGAGCAATAGAGGCTGCGTGTGGTATCCACAACTGGGGGGATGGGCAGGGTCCTGGCTTGCAGGATATGGGACACTAACTATACATGGATATTCACCCATAACTTCATAAATTTTTCTGGAATGCTATATAAGATGTGGTAATAGGAGCTGCCATTGGAATTAGGGCAGGAGCTAATGAATAAAAGTGAAAGGGAACTTTCAGTTTTTATTTTAAAGTTTGCCATGTGAATGTGTCTATGTCTGGCTGGGTGATTGAGTACACAGATACAGATAGATAATCCATTCCAGAATAAATAACAACAAGCCACATTTTTTTTTTGCTGGTTCTGTTTTCAACTGGATAGGTAATTTTCTATCCTTCAAATTTTCAATTTTAGCGTCCCCCTTTTTTTTTCTAAAATAAGGCAAAGAAAATGCAAAACAGCTAATACTTCTTTTTTTTTTTCCTTTCAGTCCCCCTTAAAAATCCTTTTTTTCCATTGGATGTTTTATTTGCATTTCATATGTTATTCCCTTACCACATTCCCCCCTCCAGGAACTCCCCTATCTCCTCACCCCTCCTCCTGCTTCTCTGCAGATATACCTCTACCTATCCCCCCACTCCCACCTCCCCACCCTCAAATTCCCACCCACTGGGGCATCCAGCCTTCATGAGGCCAAGGATCTCTTCTCCCACCTATGCCTGACAGGGCCCTCCACCCTAACATATACAGCTGGAGCCATGGATCCCTCCCTAAGTGCTCCCAGGCTGGTGGTTTAGACCCTGGGAGCTGTGGTTGGTTGGTATTGTTGCTCTCCTCATGGGGCTGCAAACCCTTTCAGCTCCAACAGTCTTCACTTTAGCTCCTCCATTGGGAACTCCATGATCAGTTCAATGGCTAGCTGTGAGCACCTGCCTCTATGTCAGACTCTTGCAGACCTCTGAGGAGACATCCATATCAGGCTCTTATCAGCATGCACTTCCTGACTTCCACATCAGCATCTACCTTTGGTGACTGCACATGGGATGGATACTCAGGTGGAATGGTCTCCAGATGGCCCTTCCTTCAATTTCTGTGCCCCACTTTGTCTCCATGTTTGCTCCCTTGAGTATTTTGTTACTCTTTCTAAGAAGGACAGAAGCAGCCCCACTTGGTCTTCCTTCTTCATGAGCTTCATGTGACCTGTGAATTGAATCTTGGGTATTTCAAGGTTCTGGGCTAATATCCAATAATCAGTGACAGCTAATACTTCTTAAAACAGTAACTCTGTAGCTATGGAAATATATCTTCTTATTGAGGTCTGATGTTGGAGAGAGAGAATATATCAATGATAACAATGTGAGACATCAGCTATACCTCTCTGGTCAAAGAGTTAAAAATCCCACAAGGACAGAAAAGAGAAAGAGCAGAGAGAGAGAGAGATGTCTGGTGATGTAGAAGCTGTGGAAGGCAGGAGACATGGGTAGTTCACAGCCTGGAAAATACAATAAATAGGGCATATGCTAGGACAAAATCTGGTGGAGATTGGGCTCACCAGGCTGGAATCAGTACCATGTAAGAGTCCCTGCCATGTTTTGCTCTATCTGGATGATGACTGACTTGGGTGTGTTGGCCCTAATGGACCCAGCTGACCTTACCATCCCTCTTTTCTGAAATTTGGCTCTGGTCTCACATCTCCGAGTCTAAGTTGCTTACACATCAGACAACCCCCATCTTCACAGTTGCCTATTCATATAATTCTATTACAGCTGCAGTGGGAACAAGAGGCTTTTGTTATCTGCCCTATACTTCCTAGAATAGGCCTGTGTGTTGCAAAGGTGATTTTACTGTCAGCTGTACTCTCAGTCACCTACAGTTAGTTCTATGCTCTTAGCTCATATGCTTGAGGCAGAGGATGTTAAAAAAGAATATAGGCCAGGAAATGATGCCAGGACTACCATTCCTAGGTTGAACTGTCCTCACAAAGGAGACAGAATAAGAGTGAGCTGTGTAGTGCAGACTTTCTGTGCCTGCTGCCTCAGATATAATAGAAGCCCTTACTTATGTGCTCCATGTTTGGAAAGAGACTGTTGGCTCACCATACTTTAGAAACAAATCATTTGATTACAGTCTACTCCACAGACTATTCAGAGCACAAAGCTCAACATTGGCGCTATTGTCATTATAGACTGGATAAATCTTTTTGTTCTGGACTGAAGTGTACTTTTTTAAGAGGTTTGGCAGCATTTCTGGTATCTAGCCATGAGCAACACTCCCCATGTGATATGTAACAATATAAAATATCTGTAGATCTAGATGTTGCCAAATGCACTCAGAGGTAGAGGAATCACCAGCACTTGAACATAACTGATGGAAGATGATTTTCCTACAAAATTTTATTTTGGCTCACATAGAACTATGGTGGGTGTTTGGATAACATTGGCTTTTTCTGGTGTCCTCATCCCTTTAAGCCACATGATGCCCCATCTGGCTGCATTAGGCAGTTAGCTAGAGTCAGGGAAATAACACTAAAAGTCTCCACGTGAGTTAACTTAAGGTGTTAGAGTCCAACATGGCATCTATATGGCAACCAAGCTTATTCTTGCTAATACAGACTTTCTCTCCCCTAAAACTTTCCTACGAGATTACTGAAACTGACATGGCATTTTATCAAAGACATTTTGGAAATCAGGAAGTGGAGAGAGACAGAAAACCACTGGCAAATAAAGATCCTGGTCACATACTGCCTGCTGCAGGGCCAATTAACCCACGGCCACTTTTCCCCTACTCTCTTAAATGATGACACCAGAATCTAGGACTGCAAATTAGGACTGGGACATCTTACTTCTCAGATGGATCACATTTATCAAGTGTTGACTTGAATGTGAGGAATTTTGACTCATCCTAGCCCCGTACACTGGAATGAAAGAGAACATTCCTTAGTAAGCAAAAGGGCAACAAAATGAAGTCTTAAACTTGCCATGGAGCAGGAATAGAGAAAACTGCGGAGAGAACTGATTGACTCATAGGATCATTGATGAGGTTATAAGAGAATATTCCAATGTGAGACAGGAATAAAAATATACAATGAGGGAGAGAGAAAGAAAGAAAGAAAGAGAGAGAGAGAGAGAGAGAGAGAGAGAGAGAGAGAGAGAGGAAACATAAAAGGAGTAGAACACTGTAACTTACACCAATCTTCAGAAGACAATCTGAATGAGTATTCACTGCAGAATGGATACACACTGCAGAACAGAACAGTAATGTATATTATTGTTTAATAATAAAAAGTTTAATCAGAAATACACCAAAGCAAATATCTCTGAAATTCCAAATAAAGTATAATATTGTATAAGTATTAAAAAGCCATAATCCTAGAAACTGTCTAAGGTCATTCATGTGTTGAATGATAGACAATGAGTGAAAAGAATCATTTAAAAGTCAGTGCTTAAAAACACCAGCAGGCCACTGAAAGCAGAGAGATGCATACTCAGTGTGACTTTTGTTTTTTAAGAAAAGATACCAGAATCTGGTAAAAGAGGAGGCAACTGCAGAATAAGAGAAATGAAAAGTGCTTCAGAGGAGGGGATAAATGTGGAAAAAATATGAGAGAGATGAAACATCCCATTCTCTGAGAATGACTAACGTGAACAAGAGATGGAATCTTCTAATTACTCATGTTCTTCAATTAAGACACTGAAATGTTGGGCTGGTCTACAGGTAATGAGTTATCTTGATTGACTGTCCACAGTCAGTTATAGATTGAAGCCAAGTCTACACTTTCTCCCTTCTCACTACTGAACTTAGCTAGAAAAGAAACAAGGAAAAAGCTGAAATGTCTATACCACTGGCAAGTCAAGATATTATATCGTCATCAGCGATGAAAATCAATTTAAACCAGTTTTGAAACGTTTGGGCAGTAAACCTATGAATAAGTGTATACTGAACCTTCATTGTTCACATGCCATAATGTTCCAGACATGCCAAGTGTCTGACGAGAGGTAAATTATTTTAAAAAGTCCACATTATATCAACAGGAAACTTTAAGTACTGACCCAGCCTTAACATTTTATACCTTCTGTCATCTTCAACTGGTCATTATTACCTTGAAAATATAGTCCTAGAAAGTGTGTATTTGGTTGAGGGACAGATGTAAGTATCCATTTGGTACAAGTGTGATTTAAGGGAGTTGGAATAGGGCGGGGTGTGTGTTGGGGGCAGGAGGTCAGCACTAAACAGATAATTGCTAGGATAGCAGTAAAGCCAGAACTGCTCAGATTTAAAGCAAACATTGAAAACCTAGAATGTTTGTTCCTTGAAACAATATGTTTTATAACATGGTATCTACAAAGTACATCATTATTGCCAGATACTAAGTATAATTCTGAAGAAATCTCCCCTTGACCATAGAGAGAAAGAGCCAATCCCTCTCTATAAGGTGAGAGAAAAGCTTAAGTGGTCACTGGAATGTGTTGGTTGAGGGAGGGAAGACAAGCTAAGGAGTTCAACCCAAACTAAGGATATATAAAAATGCCACATATAAATCTACTTTGTGTAAGTGAATTTAAAAATGTATTAAAAATAATGGAATATAAAGTTGGCTAGGTATGGAACAGGAGCATTTTGGAGAAGTTGGGGGAGGGGGTTAATATAATCAAATAAAGTGTAATATAATCAAAGAATTAATAAAGATCTATATTTTTAAAAATTGGTGAAACTGCATTTTGAAGAGAAGTATCCTGCATGGGTAAACATAAGGAATATGCAACTCATAGGAAGAACAACAGTGTCAATCAACCAGACCCACCAGAGCTCCCAGGGACTAAACCACCAACCACAGAGTACACATGGAGGGACCCATGGCTCCAGCTGCATATGTAGCAGAGGATGGCCTCGTTGGACATCAATGGGAGGAGAGGTCCTTGGACCTGGGAAGGCTTAATCCCCCAGTGTAGGGGAATACCAGGGCTGGGAGGTGGGAGTGGGTGGATGTGTTGGGGAGCACCCTCATAGAAGCAGGGGGAGGGGGATAGGATGGGATTTTGCTGAGGGGAAATGGAAAGGGGATAGCATTTGAAATGTAAATAAATAAAATATCCAATAAAAAAGTCTAGTATAGTTTACCTCCTTTTGAGTCGTTGCTCAGGGAACCCCACAAGTTTCTAAAACAATACAGGCTATTGTCATTACTCTCAATTATCCACTAGAACTAGATCAAACCCTGTTGCTGAAGACACCACACACCTTTGTTACAAGACATAGAAAAATCAAGTTGAAACTGAGCCGTAAGCCTCCATCCTGCTTGCTAGCTTTCCTAGTGCCTATAGGTGCTAGGCAGGCTCCTGGGGAGGAAAGCCATTGATAGTCTTTCCCAGATTTGAAATCAAGCTACAACCCTAACCAACAGGCAAGTTATGCCCTGGTGTAATAAGGGCATGATTGCTATGGAGGTAACCACACACATCCTAACTGTATTTGAGGTCCCGTCCATATGAGGGAATTAATGTTGGTTATGGGAAAATTGATTAAAAGCCTGTGGCTAGGGAGTTCACAAGCCCTAGAGGAGCATTTGCTACTGTTGTTCTGCTAAGTATGCATGGTGTCAAAATGCTTTTAAAATATTTATGATTACATCCATAGGCTAGTGCTGTTCTTGATATTGGTCAGAGAAGTTTCTGCCTGTGGTGGCTGGCAGTTTTATAGTTAGTTATATAGTCTGCCTAGCAGCCTTAGGTACTATGAAAAGCTTGCCAGCAGGAAGAAAGCTTAGTTTCAGCTAAATTTGTCTATGTCTTGCAACTCATAACTAATCAAACTGCTGAGTTGAGTGCTTATACCTAAACAGAACATGTATATCACCCTTTCTAAGGGTCTGGGATCATCACAGAAGAAGGGGCAGACTATGCCCAAGATCTGGAGGATGGGGCAGAGTGTCATGAACTGCTTTCTTGTAGAGGTGACATGCACCCATGAACTCACAGCGGTTACCTGTACAAGATTGAACACATCAATATTCAGTCACAGATGGGTGGGGCTCATGATGCTGCACCCTCTCTTGAGGAAATGTAGGGAGTTAATGATTGTTGAGAAAGGAGAAGTCATTCCTGAATGGCGTAGCCAGTGGTTAAGTGGTTAATTTCTCTTGCTTAAAGTAACCTACCACGTTCATGTGAGTGGTTCAGTTAAATGTAATTGGATACACACTCAGAAACAGACATGAGGAAAGGAAGGCAACTAGTTGGAAAGAATCAGTTTAGTGGGCTGGAAAGTAAGTAAAAAGAGTAATTCAAAGTAAAAGTTTCTGGATACGTCAAGTGAAGCAGACCCATGGGGAGTTTTGCATAGACAGACTCACATGGTGTTTTGCTGAGGCAAGACACACGGGAGGACAGGTGATGTTTGGAGAGAGTACAAAGAGGAGTCAATAGACAATGATGGCGCACTTGCATAGCTAGCTTTACAAGGCATCATTGGTCTCATATCTTGCTTCAGTGAGAGAGGCACAGCAGAGAACTTCTCTTGACATCAAGACTGGTCCCAGTTGCTCCAGCAAATTCATGCCCATTCTGAGGATGCCTGGCAGTTTCTGCTGGACCGTGCCACTGCTGCTGACTTGAGGTTGGTATCCTGACATTACTGAACTGGACTGCTGGTATCCTGACAAACAGTGGTTGGAACTACTTCTAAACAGGTCCACATCCCCTTGTCCTATTTACCATCTTTTCTCCACTACCATTGGATGGTGGGCTAAAAGGAGGGCCCAGGCATTTAAAAACCCAAAGTGGGTTTTAAAAAATCTAAGCCTACAGTAACTGGGGACTACAATTAAAGTTACATCTGTACATATGGTCTATATGAAAAGGTATGAGATAACTAATCACTGAAAAGCAGACTTTTGTTTCATTCATTCATTCATTCATTCATTCAATCAGTCAGTCAGTTGGTTTTTTTGTTTTTGTTTTTGTTTTTTTTTTTTTGAGACAGGGTTTTTCTGTGTAGTCTTGGCTGTCCTGGAATTCACTCTGTAAACCACACTGGCCGACAACTCATAGACATCCACCTGCCTCTGTCTTCCAAGTGCTGGGATTAAAGGCATGAGCCATCAGTGCCCAGAAAAGCAGATGTTTAAAGAATAATCACATACTTTTATTTAAGTGCTGGATCTTTAAAAGAAAAACAAAACATAAACAAAATCTTTCTCTCTGCCTTAGCAACGTTTTCATTGTGCCAAACATAAAGCAAGAGAATCCTTTGATAGCTTTTTCCATTGTTGTTAGCGTCTGAACTTAGGTCTCAGTTACCTAAACAAGTAACTTACAGTTCTCTGTTTATATGTCTCATTGTTTTAAAAAAGCCAAACCAATAATTTCTTTTTGCCCAAAGAAATGGTGTACAGCATTGTGTACAGTCTAGATAATACTCAGGTGGCCTTTTTAGCTTGAGTTCTATCTCTCTGTAAAACTGCACAAAAGTAAAGAAAACAGAGTACACCTCTGTTTCTCCTTTTCAAAAAAGTCTACCCTTTCTCTTGACCATAGATAAAGGAAAGCATTCTATACTGCCTCGGTTGCTGCTGTCTCTTGGTCACTCTTCCATACATCACCTTGCTCCTGAGGTCGAGGTCTCCGCCATCTGTGCATTGCCTGAATGCTCTGTGGAAGCAGCAAATACTGTCGTGCCGTGGGAAGAGGCTATCTCATTGGCTTGTAGTCCATGAAAAGGCCACAGTCTGTAAGCAGGCATGAGGTTTATCTGTGATGCAGAAATATGATTAAGAGGAATCTTGACAAGGGTGGGGTGCTGTAGAAAGCACTATGGTGAGGCTCTACAGCAGGGCAAGGCCTGACTGCTCTAGGCCCGAGCTGCTGGATAAGACTGGATAAATGCTTTCCTCCTCCTCCCCTTCCCCTACCTCCTTTCTCCTCCCCTTCCATCTCTTCCCCTACCCCGTCTCTCTTCTCCCCTCCTCCTCCTTCTCTGCCTCCTCTCTTCTTCCCCTTCCTCTTTCTTCTTCCCCCTCTTCCTCTTTCTCCCCTCCTCCTCTTCTACCTCCTCCTCCTTCTTCTAGAGGTTTATACTTAAAGAGGACCTCTTCCTCTTTCAAATCTATCATAGGACATTTATTTGCAATGCTTTAAATTTACATATTTCAAATTCAATATGGCTTGTAAACTTTTTTTTTTTAACAATTTTTTCTCTTTTTAGGTCAGACTTTTCAAATGGCAGTCTGACAACAAGATCCTCTCAAAGGCAGAGTGGAAATCAAATCATTAGGTGGGAGTAAAACATAACACAGAATTTCCTTTAATTAATCTTGCATTCAGTAGCAAGTCCCTTAATACCCTGGAGCCTCAGTGTCTTTATCTATCAAAGAAGTATACTATAGCCAGGCTGGGTGAGTTGTTATAGAATTTGAAATGATTGATGGAGGGTGACTGGCACTCACTATTTATGAGTTAGATAATAAAAATGAAGCAAATGTTATGTTAAAACTGGAGGATTGCCATTGAGTTGGAGGCCAGCCTAAGCTACAAACTGAATTCAAGACCAGCCTGGGCTTCATAGCAAGACCATAGCTCAGAAGAAGAGAAAGAAGGGAGAGGAGGAAAAGGAAGAGGAGGAGGAGGGGAAAGAGAGTGGAGAGAGGGGGAGTGGGAGAGGAGGAAGAGGAAGGGGAAGAAAAGGAGGAAAAAGAGGGGAAAGAGAAGAGAGAGAGGAAGCAGAGGAAGAGGAGGAGGGGGAGAAGGAAAAAGATGGGGGATAGGAAGGACATAACTGGGTAGCCTAGAGCAAGACACCCAGCAGAACTTATTTCAATAGACCTCAGAAACACCCTATTTGCATCTTGCTGCATCCATGGGGTGGGGAGGAGCCTTGCACACAGACTAAAGCTCCTACCAAATTTAAATACGTGTAAAAGAATTATCAGTAGCTTTGGGGGTAAAATCTAGGCTTTCATCAATGAGGAGACATGAAGATTTCCAAATATACCAGCAAGGAGAAGAAAGCATCTCTCCTGCCCTATAAAAATCATCATGATTTATTCTTTTAATGAAAAAAAGGCTTGAGAAGGCACACCAGCTGTGGTTTATGAGGGGGAAATGAGCCAGAATTCCTTGCGGGCAGGCAGGGTCATTGCCACAAGAGGTCAGATCTGGATTTTGGGTGGAGGCTGGCATCACCTCACACTGACATAAGCATGGTCAGGCATCACATAATCTGTGGTGACTAGCTAGGCTTTTGGGTGATACTGTCAAGCAACAAACAGCAAGGCAGCTCAGCTTTCTCCATTGGCACTGAGCAGCATTTGGGTCAAATATTTGGGGCTGGGGCAGAAGTAGCAGGTTTATGTTTAAGCTGTAGCTGGTTGCCCAATCAACACATGTGAGTAGTT
The DNA here is from genome assembly GCF_004785775.1 of Grammomys surdaster. Lineage (NCBI taxonomy): Eukaryota > Metazoa > Chordata > Mammalia > Rodentia > Muridae > Grammomys > Grammomys surdaster. Next base: position 88,153 of record NW_021627859.1, read on the forward strand.
TATCCATTGCTGCAAATCACAGCCACCACCCTCCCCCCCGTGTTATAAATAGGGATACGTAAATATTTTGGATTCATCAGCCTCCAAGTATTCTTCAGATGTCTCGGGTTCACCCTAACAGAACACATCGTGCGAGCACATTCTCCCTCCCTTTTTTTTTCAGAACTGTCTGTGATTTATGTGAAATAGAATCCATATGTTTCTGCTTCATTTACACTTAAATAATCAAAAGGCCCTGTGTTGTAAGAGCTGTTTGCTGTCCAAGCTGTGTCTGAGCTTGCTAACCCTCCCCCACTCCCAGAAACATAAGCAGTTTGGTCCTTTAAAAAAAAAAAGCAAAGAGAAAGAGAGAGAGAGAGAGAGAGAGAGAGAGAGAGAGAGAGAGAGAGAGA